>NC_077230.1:4721262-4743762 GCF_027887165.1 Monodelphis domestica
GACTCAGAGACAAAAAGCCCTTTCCAATTGCCAGCTGTAACTGACAAACTCTCAGTCACACCCTTCTAACTGTTACAAACTGACAGTTTGCACAGCAGTGGGGCTCTTACTCAGAAATTTTTGCTCTCTTTCCTCTTAAATATAAAAAGGAGAAATTAAGAAAAAATCTCTTAACATCATCTAAAACAAAGAGCCAGCATTACCTTTCATGAAAATAAACTGAAACTTTCCCAATAAGACAAGAGGCAAAGCAAGGGTGTCCATTCTATCATTATTTAGTATTATACTAGAAATATATACATATGTATATGTATCTATGTATGTATGTGACAAGAAAAAGAAATTGAAGAAACAGGAATAGTTAAAGAGGAAATAGAACAATCACTTTTCACAGATTATATGATAGTATACTTAGAAAACCCTTGAGAATCAACTAAAAAATAGTTGAAACAGTTCACTTTAGCAAAGGTGAAGGATCTGGAAAAAACATGCATAAATCATCAACATTTCCACTTAAAATAACCGCAGATAATATAAAATAATTGAGTCTGCTTGTCAAGACAAACCTAGTAATTATACTAACACAATTGCAAAACACTTCATATAAATAAAAGCATCTAAACAACTGGATTAATATTCATTGTTCATAAGTAGTCTGAGCCAACATAATAAAAATGGCCATTTTAACTAAATTAATTTGCTTATTCAATTCCAGACCAATCAAATTACAAAAGAATTATAGAATTGGAAAAAATAATAACAAAATTCATCTAGAAAAACAAAAAGCCAAGAATAGTAAAGGAATCAACAGTAAAAAATAATTAAAGGAAGGCAGCCTAGTAGTATCAGATTTCAAAGTAATAATCATCAAGACTATCTTATACTGGCTAAGAAATAGAGTGGGTGATCGGTAGACATGATTATGCACGCAATATGCAGTAGTACATGACCATAGTGATCTAGTTTTGATAAACCTAAAGATTCAAGCTTTGGGGACAAGAACTCACTATTTGACAAAAATTTCTGGGAAACCTGAAAAGGAGTTTGGTAGAAACTAGGCCAACAGACACACCACATACCAAGATAAAGTCAAAATGGATACATGATTTAGACATAAAGAGTACTATTATTATCAAATTAGGTGAGAATGGAAAACTTTACCTATCAGTGATGAATTTATGAATAAGCAAGAGATAGAGAGATTCAAAGGAAGTATTATGGATAATTTACATAATATGATAGAATAACATATTGTGATTTGATAAAAGTCAATGTCATAAGGAAATTAGGGAAGCATGGATACATGTACCTGTCATATCTATGGATAAGAAAAGAGTTTTTTATCAAACAAGAGATAGAGAGGGTCATGTTAAGTAAAACAGATAACTTTATTTACATGAAATTTTACAAGCTTTGCACAAACAAAATTAATGTAGTCAAAATTAGAAGGAAAACTGAAAACTGGAAAATTAATTTGTAGAAAAGTTCCTGATAAAGGCTTCATTTATTAAACATATAAGGATTTAAATCAGATATATAAAAATAAGAGCCATTCCCCAATTCATAAATGTTCAAAGAATATGAACAAGCAGTTTTCAACCAAAGACATCACGACTATCAATAATTACATTAAAATGCTCAAAATTGCTATTGATTAGAAAAATTCAAGTTAAAGTAACTCTGAGGTACCACCTCATACCTTGGCCAACATGGCAGAAAAAGAAAATGACAAATGCTGTAAGGAATGTAGAAAAATTGGGATATTAATGCACTGCTGGTAGAGTTGGGAACCACTTCAACTATTCTGTACAATTTAAAACAATTTTGAACTATGCCCAAAGGGCTATAAATTGTGCATTCCTTACCATCATATTCTACTATTACTAGGTCTGTATTCCAAAGAAAAATAAAAAAGACCCATAGGTACAAAAATATGTACAGCATCTCCTTTTGTGGTGGCAAAGAATTGGAAATGTAGGACATTTTCATCAACTGGAGATGGCTGAACAAGTTGTGGTATGTGATTGTGATGGAATATTATTGTGCTACAAGAAATGAGGGGATGCTCCATAGCTGAAGGTGAGAGTGGAAATGTTTTAAACTAATATGATACAACACTCCTACCTACCCTCAGTTAAACTAGGGTATAATTGGTATTTTTAAGCACCTTTCAAATTTGAGAAATGTCTGTCGGTTTCTGGGAAGAATTTTGCATTGTCTTTCCAAATACTGTGATAGGGAGAAACTGAAACATAAATGTACAAACATAAAAATTTATTAGCAAGACTAACAATTGCCAATAAAAAGAATCCAACACTCCTCAGTAATCAAGAACCTGACAGTCAGAACAGCTCTTTTCTAGAGCTGATTACATAAGGTACTAGAGGCAGTCCACTGATATAAACTAAACTGAGACAATGATTGGTCTGACACAGAGAAGAGAGGATGAGCTTATCTTTGGCTTGCCTTCGAGAGATTTCCAGAACCCAGGGCACCGGGAAAAACATAGAGGTTGGCTAACAACCTCAGCAGACAATTCTATTCTATGACCAGATTGACCCACATGGAAAGTAGCATTGGGGCAAACATCCTATGATCAATTTGACTTGTCTTCGCTTCCTTGGTGAGCAAAACCTTACAGATTTTTGTTTTTTATGGTCATCCTCTTACAAACTCTACCACTGAGGTCTATAAAATCAAGCCTAAATCTAATTCTTAAGTATTGATTTCAGTGATTAGCAATCAAATAACTAATAAATGATACAAAATAAAATGGGTTATTAATGTTCAATTTCATGTTAATTTCTATCTAACTGCTTTCTAGTTTTCCCAGTAATTTTTGTCAAATACTGAGTTCTTGCCCCCCAAAATCTTTGGGTTTGTCAAACACTCACTAGAACATTCCATCAAATCTCTTCTACTGATCCTACACTCTATTTCTTAACCAGTACCAGATTATCTTGATGATTACCACTTCGTAATATACTTTGAAACTGGATATTGCTAGTCTATCTTCTTTCACATTTTTTTCATTAGATTCCCTTACTGTTCTTGACGTTTTTTCTTCTAGATGAATTTCATTATTATTTTTTCTAGTTCTATAAAATAATTCTTTTGTAGTTTGATTGGCATGACATTGAATAAGCAAATTAATTTAGTTTAAATTGCCATTTTTATTATGTTAGTTCAGACTACCTATGAGTAATTAATATCTGTCCAGCTGTTTAATTCAAAGCATAGGTTTTTAATCTGTAAAACATCTGATTGAAAATATATGTTTTTCTACCAAACCCTGGGATGCTTCATCATTAGTCTTATCAAGTCATAATCATGCAAAGGTCAGTTTAATTTGTCTTCCCTTCCTTGGTGAATAAAGCTTTACAAATTTTGAATCACTAGGATCAGGCTATAGCCCTTAAGAATCTGGACGTTAAACTTACAAACTCACAAATCACTTCATCAGTTGTTAAATCTTTCAAAGTTGTTTTTCTTTACATTGTCGTAATTATTTAAATTATTCAGGTTCTGCTCACTTCACTCTGATTATGATACAGTTGGACAAAGTCCTGACTTTGGAATCAGGGTACCTAGCTCTATTTCTCCTGCTCTATAACTCCCAGCTCTATTTCTACCTGCAAGGGTAAATTTGGACATATCATTCAACCTCTCTAAGCCTCAGTTTCCTCATCTATGAAATAAGAGACTTAAACTATATGGACTTTGAGGGCTCTTCCAGCTCTAAATGTATAACTCTGTGATCCCTCATTAAATCAATAAAATTTAAGATACAGTTACAAATTATATTATGTCTTATAGCAAGTTAATGGCATAATTCGTTTTGTAGTTTCATTTTATAGATTTTACTTAATCACAATTGACAATCCATTTCTGAAAATGAAATAATCATTTGAATTCATGCTTTGAATTTGAGAGTCTACACCTTTTAATTCTAAATCACCAAGGCAGAAAATAGCATCATAAAGACGTTGATAATTGAACAAATGAGTCGTTTATATACCCCTTCTAATTTGAATTTATGGATTGAGTCTCCAAGAGGCTAAGTGCCCCTAAATTCAAGATATCCCCTGGGTCCCCATTCACCTCAATTATAGCCCACACGTGCCAGCTGATGCATTTATCTTTAGTCATCAGCCAGTAGACAAAATTGCTCCCCTCATTAACCTAGGGCACCCTCAGCGGCACACAGAGTCACTGGAAACAGTGAAAACCCACATAGAATCCACTAATAGAAGCAGACATGTAGGGGACACACGTGGAGCAGGGAACTTTGGCAATTTGGGGCTCCCATATCCTTCTTTCTCTTTTTATGATATCATGTTGCGCACCTCAGACACAGAGTCCCTACTGGTCCTGCTACTCAACTGGGCTCCCTGGATCTGCTCTGGAGATGTCTCTCTTTCCAACTCCTAAAGCTCCTCTTTGCTATCCTGCCTTGATTCAACTGGCCTGCTACAGAGTGTTTCCTGTAGATGGCTCTCACTGGAAGGACAGCTCCTCTGGAAAATGACGTGTGGTGGTAGAAGGAAAGAGAAAGACATGGCTTCTGTGTTCTCTGGTGAGGGAGGGACCATTTCCCCTTCTGAAGTTCTCCCATAACTAGTATTCCCAACTTTCCTTCCTCATCTGCCCACTTAGGAGAAGTGCTCTGGATGGGCCTTTGCCAACCAAAAGCTAACTTTCCTCTAATTCCATTCATTTTCATTGGAGACTTGGTAACACCTTTCCTTACCCTTCATTCAAAACTTACGTTGTTGTCCCTTCCTGATCCACAAAATCTTTCACATGTTTCAGCCTTTCACAATTTAATTCTATTCAAAATAGTCACAGTCCTTGTGAACTACATCACTCTCAAGGCATACTTTAAATGAAAAGTCAGATATTATGCCTTCCATACATAGTGGGACATTCTTCATGTAAGCCTATATTTAAACAATAAATACACCAAAGCTATATAGAGTTTTGTAATAAAACAAGGAATGTGGAACTTTAAACCAGTTTTCTAATTGCCATGTTTTACATTTCTTTGGACAAAATCCATAAAAGCATGTTTTTGTTTTCCTATACATTTTACAGATTGATTCCCCCACCGCGATTGGAGCTAAATTAACTCTCCGAGTTCTTTATAACATAATAATTGAAATATTTAGACAACCAGTTTCACAGAAAACATCACGTTTCAACTTCATCTTATTTGAATTACTTTTAAAACAATCATTTCCCAAGAATATTAACTACCTGCCTGTCCTGAAAGTTTTGGGTTGGTAGTTGACTGACAAGTTATAGGCACAGTTTCTAACTTACTCAATAGTTCTTGGGATGGAAAACAAAGTGATAACAACAAGGATTCAATCAATGTCTTAAGAGTTCTAGGACACCCTACATGTGTGTTATTTGAGAAAACGAAAAGTTCCTGTAATTCTTCTCCAATTCTGTTTTGTAACTTTGTGATATATTCAGCAAATGCAAAATCTCCTCCAAGCATAGATATATAAGCTATCTTAAAACTTTGGGCCTGCAATGGTGAATATCCAAATATCATTTCATATGGTGAGATCTGCAATCTCCTCTTGGTCTAGTGTGCAGATAGAACAGCAGTAGATGCAAAATCTCTGGCCATTTCAAATGAGTTTCTGTACATAATTCCCCAACCATATTTTTTATTTCTCTACCTGACCAGAACTTTGTGGGTGATATGGAACAGGAAATTTTGGCATGATACCCAGATTCTCATAAACTTGTTTTAGAACTGAATCTGTAAAATGGCTCCCTTTGTCAGAATCTACTCTCAGTGACACACCAAATATTAAAATGATCTCTTTCAATGAGATTTTAGCTACAAAGCTTGATGTGTTTTTGCTAGATGGAAAAGCTTCTGGCCATCTAGTTAGTTGGTTCACTATCACTAGACAAAATTTAAATTGCCCTGATTTGGGCATGATGATGTAATCTATTTGGAAATGCTCATATGGTGTGAGAGCTAGTGGACAACCACCAAAAGCTTTTTGCTTAAATATGTTTTGATTGAATTGTGCACACACTGAGCAAGCTGAGAAATCTCATTTGCTGCAGTGCTAATTCCTGGAGCTATCCAAGTGCTTTTGACAGTATCAATTAATGCTTGTGTCCCAAAAATGACCCTTTGTGTGTATTACTTGGCAGATATAAGAGTAAAATGCTTTTGGAAGAATTTGTTTTCCCACTGACACTATACAAATCCCATTCTTTTCTACCTCCAAAATTTTGCTTCCACTTCTGAACTTCTTTGTCATTGTATGCCTTTTATAAATCTGTGGTGTTATGAATTATGTGCATTATGAATCTCTCTGTATAAACAGAGAGATTCATAATGCAAGCTAGAGCTTTTTGCATAGCATATCGTGCAGCCATATCTGCTCTACGATTTCCTCTGGCAATTAAGTCTTGTCCTAAAGAATGTCCTTTGCAGTGAATCACTGCCAACTCCTTTGATAGTTGAAGAGATGGCAATAATTCTCCAATTATTTCTGCATGAGCAATTCTTTTTCCACTAGATGTTTAAAATCCTCTCTGAAACCAAAGAAAACCAACAGCATGGCAAATTCCAAATGCATACTTGGAATCAGTGAAAATATTTGCACATTTGTCTTTTACAAACTCATATGTATGTTTTAGAATAATTAATTCTGTTTCCTAAGCACTTAGGTTCCTAGGTAGTGAAGAAATTCATAGGGTATCAAATTCACTTACTACCATAGCACCTATAAATCTTATTCCATTCTGCATATTTGATGATCCATCTGTGAATAAGAACAGGTCAGGGTTGTCAAGAGGCATGTCTGATAGATTTTCTCAAGATACTTCAATTAATTGCACTACAGTTTCACAATCATGCAATGGTTCCCCCTGTGTTGGTAAACTGGGTAATAATGTAACTGGATTTAAGGTGTTGCATCTCTTTAGTGTTGTATGTTCATTCCCCAAAGGCACTATGCCATATTTAACCAGGCATTGGTCTGAAAATGCCTATGTTCAGAATTTTCAAAGAAATGTCTCGACTTCATGTGAACAATAAACTGTCAGTGGGCAGCCTAACACCAAATCTGCAAATTTGGTAACAAGCAATGCAAATTGCTGCTACCCCTCTTAAGCATGGATCTATTCCTGTTGCTATAGGATCTAGTTGGCCAGAATAATATGCAATAGGATGTTGGTTTGCTCCTAAACTCTGCGTCAAAACTCCTGAAGCTATTCCCTTTCACTCGTGGACATAGAGTGAGAATAGTTTTGAATAATTTGGGATACCAAGAGCAGGAGCTGATAATATTGCTTCCTTTAACTTTGTAATTGCTTGCAAATGCTCTGGTTGTAGCTTCCGTGGGTCTTTCTCAGTATCTTTTATTAAAGCAGTCACTGGTTTCATAAGTTCACCATAATTAGATATCCATTGAATGCAAAAACCTGTGGTTCCTAAGATGGCTCTGAGTTGTGGTTTGGTCTTAGAGGCACTCACCTTGTGTATGACTGCTACTCCCTTTTAGGAAATGTTTCTGGACTCCCCCCTCCCCAGACAGCACAAACCCTAAATACTCTAAGTGAGGAAGACACCATTGAAGTTTAGCTTTTGATATTTTGTTTCCCTTCTTTTTTTTTTTATAAAACCCTTACCTTCCATCTTGGAGTCAATACTATGTATTGGCTCCAAGGCAGAAGAATGGTAAGGACTAGGCAATGGGGGTTAAGTGACTTGCCCAGGGTCACACAGCTAGGAAGTGTCTGAGGCCAGATTTGAACCTAGGACTGGTCTCTAGGCCTGGTTCTCAATCCACTGAGCTACCTAGCTGCCCCCTTTTGTTTCCCTTCTTGTAGAGCTCTCACAAAGATGTCAGTATCACACTGGCACACATTTGCAGATGGTGATGCTAGAAGTAGATCATCTACAAAGTGAATGAGCTTACTGTCTGTGAACTGGATATTTTTCAAATCTTTGCTTAAGATTTGGGAAAACAATGAAGGGCTTTCACAGAATCCCTGTGGCAAACAGGACCATGAATACTTATTTCCCTACCATGTGAATGCAAATATCTTCTGTGAATCTTTGTGTATTGGTATTGAGAAAAAAGCAGAAAATAAATCAACCACAGTAAAATATTTTGTATGACTTGGGATAGATGAAATGATAGTAGCAGGACTTGAAACAACTAGGTAAGATTTTACTACATAATCGTTAACAGCTCTTAAATCTTGAATGAACCAATAGACTATTCATCCTTCAGCATCTAGCTTGGGTTTTTAACAGTTAAAATTGGGGTGTTATATTCAGAGATGCATGGTATTATTATGCCTTGCTGCAATAAGGAGTTTATTATCAGGGTGATCCCATCAACGACCTGTTTACTAAGTGGGTACTATGGAATGCATGGTGGTAGACCTCCTTTAGTCAGTACTTTAACAGGGGTTGCTGATTTTCATAAACCTATATCTGTTGAATCTGTAGCCCATAAGCCTTTTGGAATATCATCTGGTATCTTATAGATGTTATTCCCTTCCCCCTCTTACTCTACTATATCTAGAAATAATACAGGGGAAGGGTTCAGGGATTCTTCTGGGAGTTTCAAAGAAATATCTCCAGTTGGTGTACATACTATGGTTGCTCTCAATTTACAAAGAAGAGCTCTCCCCACTAGATTCATTAGGGAATTTGGCATTATGAGGAAAGAGTATTAAGTATAAAACTAGAGGCCCAAATAAAACCATTCTTGGTTCTAATTTCTTTACTCTTTGTGGTTTTCACATCACACCCACAACTTCCATTGAACCCACTGCTTTGTACTCTTCAGGAGATTTCTGCAACACAGATTTGGCAGCACCTGTATCCAAGAAACAATCATAAACTTGGGTTCCTATTTTTAGGGTTACTGTGCTATTTTCTGGAGAATGGACAGGTATTACAGGAGCTAAAACACAAGGATCAGAAAAAAATCAACATTTGTTCCTGTCCCTCATTGTCTAATTCTTCATTGATTTCTCCTGTACTAATTTGCCATGTTTTTTAAAATTTCTTTGTCATTTTCATTAATTCTTATTTCATTGCCTATACTTCCTAGTCCATTTTCTCCAAATTCTAGATCTTTAACTGCATAGTCCTTGGCATACCTTCATAATGAAGTTGTACATTTTTGCATATTGAGTTTTTGGGAATTCCCACCAGCTACCTGAGAATATTTTGGACAAGCACCTGTCTTAATATAGTCTTGCATGGAACTCAGGTCTGGGATTTGTGAATTATTGTAGCATCCAGTATTAAAATAATTTGAGTAGTTTGGTCTCCCATACTGTAATGCATTGTTAAATCCATTATTGAATCTGTTGTTAAACCCATAATTTCCATATCCATTTTGCCTGAATCCATTAAAGCCATTAAACCTATTGCCTCAATTTCCCCTGGAGTTTTGTCCAAAGAATAGTCCCCTAAATCTGTACTCTCTCATGAGATGATCAGGTCTGTTGCAAAGATAACATCTTGGTGTTTATCTATATTGTCTGGGGTTATAGTTATTTCTGGATTGTCTATAAGTTCTTAGTGCAGTTACTGTTTTTTTCCTGCATGTCATTGGATTTCAGCTTTTGTTTAAGCTCTCTGATTTCTTTGATTAAATTATCAATTATATCATTTTTCTCTTCTGATTGCCTATCTTTCTCATCTTGGAAAACATAATTAGCAATTCTCCAAATTTCATTAAAGCTCATATCAAACCAATTTGGACACTTACTCCGAAAATAATTTTTGGATCATAGGGCATGCATTGTTCACAAACTGCCTGCAAATGTGATTTACATTTTCCTCTGTTAAAATATCCAACCCAAACCATTTTTTCAGCACAGTCAATAATTCTATCAAGGAAAGTGGAGGGAGTCTCTCCCACTACCTGCTTTAGGCAGTCAAATTTAGACCAGGTCCCTAGACGTCTGGAATTTTGCTTCAGAGTTTCAATTATTGCCCCCTGACTGTAATTAAGTCTCTGTACCTTGCAAACAAGTTAGCTTCCCACCCAAGTTCCTCAGTTGGCCAATTGGCAATTTGGGGGTTCCTATTAGTGTCCTCTATAATCTGCTGTTTCTCTCTCTTTATCAGTAATTCATCCATAAGGCTGTCAAAGTCCAAACAAGAAAGATTGTATAGCTTAATTAAGTGTTTGAATGGCTTTACAACTCCCATTGATTCTTCTTCATATTTGGGGGTAATTTTCTTAAAACTATCTATATCAGCTTGTATAAACCTTTTGGGGCATATGATATTCAGTACACCACCCTCTGAGGACACTACAGGTACTTCCCTTAAAGTAAACATATGACCTGGTTTGCTTTGTAATGCTTCCGTTTCCATTTCTAATTTAGTTGATTTAGCTGATTTAATTGCTTTTTGCCATTGTCCTTTTAGCTTTGAGTAATTCCTTATATTGAGTTTCCATTCTATCTAGTTTAGCCTCTAGATAGTTCACTTTTAATGATAGGTCATTCTTTGCAGTAACTTGCTTGATGTTTGCTTTTAAATGTTTAAAAATGACTGTCAAAGATTCAATCATCATGTAAAAGCACAAGAAAAACAATACTAGAACAGACATAAGAGATTAGTTTCAGGAGTGTCAGTGAGAGTAATGGCATTAAAAAGTCATAGGCAAGTGGATTTTGTATATATTATAGAGAAAAAGAGATTTGTCAGAAAAGCCATATCTAACAGAAAAAGCTCCATGGTGATTTTATATAGCTAGTTCACAGCTTTTCTGAAAGCACAGAGCCTTTGAGTCAAGTTGACTGGGAGATGGGTTTTGGAGCCACCTAGAGTTCAGTTCACTATTACTACAGCTCACAGTGAAACTGTCAGCTCTAGCTACTACTTCAATGGGACCCGATAATAATTCCAACGGCCCAAGTTGACAGTTGGTCCCTTAAAATCAGATTTTCTGGTTCTTTGTCCTATTTAACTCACCCAAACTGTAAAAAATAATAGGCAATTAATTGATTAGTGATTATAAACTGATTTGATACTCTGCTTGTTGTGCTTACAAAGTATCTTCAGTTTATATCAGTGAAGTGAAGATCATAAGTGAACTTCTCTTCAGGGCCAGATGCAAGGACGTTAAGGAGACTCTTGTAATATAAAAATAAACTATTTATTGAGAATATAAGGATAAAAAAAAGATTTCTAACTCTAAGAGATTCTAACTCCATTCAAATAAAACTCCTTGGTTGTACAAGGAACTTCTTTTCCTGTTTCCACAGACTACACTGAACCTTCCTGATCTGACTAACCCAAATTTTCACTCCTCTACAATAAACTAAACACTATTATCCTTATACTTTTTAACTTTGTCTCCAAATTATAAAAATAACAAAGGCCAACTGTCTGAGCCTCAGCAAGAACCAAGATAGGACTCTGAGCCTTAACAGCCTCAAAGTCCAAACCAAAGACAAGGTCTTTCTTTGGTCTTCTCAACTATAAAAACAATTTCTATAACAGCAATAGACAGTCTCTAGTGTTTCCCAAGTTGGAAAAGGAAAATCACTTAGTTCCTTCAGGTTTTTCTCTCCTTTCTTTCTACCTCAGACAGTGAGGAGAAAGAAAAAATATGTTACCTCCTCTCCGTATTTCAAGAGAGAGAGAGAAAGTAACAGCCAGAGAGCCTAACTGCCACAGAAAAACCATTAGACTGTCAACATTTTAAACTGACACTCTGTATCAACTCTGTTTCAAACTCCAATTCCTTCTCAAGTCAGTTTCTTCACTTCTCATCTCTAAACTAACAAGACTTAATTTCTAATACCATCCTTATACTGATAAAACTTTCCCTATAAATTATCCCTATGGTGTTCCATGTATCCTTCCCTATTACCTCTCTCAGAAAACCAATCCCTATGAGAAATAGTATTTTGGGAGAGGAAAAAAAGTCAGTAAAACTTAATCAATACATTGAAAAGGTCCAAAAAATGTGTGTAATGTATAAGACCTATAGGCCCTTCACCTCTAAAGGGGTAGGTTGGAGGTATCTTTTCATGTCTTCATTTGAGTCCCACTTGATCTTTGTAATTTTGTTACACTTATTTTTTAATTTTTTGATATGCTCTTCTTTCCATTTACCATTACTCTTTTCATTTATTTTCCATTGTTGTGATTACTGTGTATATTGGTTTTTTGGCTCTACTCAGTTCATGAAGGTCTGATAAGGAGACTGTATTCATCACACACATCATTTTTTGAGGCACAGTAATATTCCATTACATTCCTGTACCACGATTTATTTAGTTTTCCCCCAGTTGATGGGCATCTACTTTGTTTCTAATTTTTAACTATCTCAAAAAGTGCTTCTATAAATATGTCAGAGTTTATGGGAATTTTTTTCTTGTCAATGTCTTCCTTGGTGGAGTATAAGCCCAGTTATGGAGTCTCTGGTTCAAAAGGTATGGACATTTTAGTAATTTTATTTGCATAATTCCAAACTGCTTCCCAAAATGACTATAGAATTTCCCAGTTCCACCAATCATGTATTAGTGTGACTCTCCATAACCCTTCCAATATTAACTGTTGCCATTTTCTTTCATTTTGGCTATTTTTAAGTTGTGAGGTGAAACCTTAGGGTTGTTTGATTTGCATTTCTCATATTAGTGACTCAAAGCATTTTTTCATATGGTTGGGAATACTTTGAAATTTTTTTGAGAACTGTTTTATTCATTTTATTCATTTTATCTATTAGGAAATGGCTATGAGTTTTATACATATTTATTACTTGTTTTTATATATCTTAGATACCAAATCCTTGATAGAAAGATTTTGTTCCCATTTGACCACTTCTCTTCTTATCCTAAATGAATTAAGGTTTTCTATGCAGAAGCTTTTTAGTTTTAAGTACCCTCTTCTGCTCATAAACACAGTATTGCTCCTTTAATTACTTTAATCTTTTTAAAGGTGGTCCTGCTCCCACTAGTTCTCTTTCCCTCACTTTGATTCCCTTTTGTCATTTGATATTCACTCTTCCTTTCTTCGGTTCAGCTGGTCCTGTTCCTTAGTTTGAAATTTAATTTTTTGTTCCCTGTTCTCTCGCTTTCTTTATTATTCACTTTCTCTTTCCATTTACTCTAGTCCCTCATTTTCTGCTTTATGATCCCTAAAGTTATCTGGTCTCTCTCTTTTTCTGGATTCTTCACACAATCAAAGCTACTGTGATAATTCAACCACTGCCTTATAGTGCTTATCCTATAAATAACCCTTTGTGCCTCACATCCAGAATAATGCTACTTATTGCAGGTGTCAGAGAGGATAACAAGCCCCTGGTGGAGCTCCTCCCGCACCATGTGGGGGCTCTATTCTGCAGCCTTCCACTGACCTATATGTTCTCTTATTGACCTTTTTTATTACATTTACCTAGAAATATCCTCCCTATGCTCATGTTTTCCCATACCTCCAATGCCAGTTTCCCCTAGAGTTCTAATTATCCCCTCCCCAAGGACAAGTAAACTTTTAAAGCATCAAATCCCCCAACTTCATCCAGTGTAAGGTCCTTATCTCCCTTCACAGGCCATCTCTCTTCATCAATAGGAGCATTCATCAATGGAACCTCATTTAACCTCCAAAGTAAGGCTACTTTCATTCTCTCCATTTTAAATCTCTCCTCTCCATTTCACCCACTTTCCTGAAGGTTCTTCTCTTTCTGAGATCACACAGAATTGATACTAGCATTTCATTCACTCCTCCCTATTCCTCTGTTCCCTGCCTCCCCAGTTCATGTACTCTCTCATGGTATAATTGGTAATAAGATGGTGTATAAAAAAAAAAAGCATCAATTCACACCTCCAAGCAGGTTGTCATCAGGTTCAGTCAAAATGCTCCCCTATCTGCCTCTTCACTATTACACCTACCAGATTTCCACCTTCACTCCTGTTCCCTTGTGTATTTTTAAGAAGTCTATTACTGGTCTTTCTATGAAAACTCTGTTGCTGTTGTCATTGTTTGCAGCATTATTTACTCTTTTTTTACTTTCTATTGTTTAAGGTATTCAAGAGGCAAATAATTTTTTCTTCTGGTTTTCTTTCTAAAAAATTACAAAATCTTCATTTTTATTGAAAGTTCATTTTTTTTTGTCCTATGTAGTTAAGCTCAGATTTAGAGGCCACCATGGACTGCATCCTGAACTTCATTGCTCTTGGAAATATTTTATTCCATTCCCTCCTTTTTCTAGTGGGTACAGAATAGTTTTTCTCTTGATGGCTTCCAGAATTTTTATTTCTGAACTGAATGGTTAAATTTAACCACTGTGTGTCTTGGAGTTTGAAGCCTTGGGTTTTTGTTTTCTGGAGATAAACTGTGAATTCTTTCAACTTGATTTTCTATGTTTAGAAGTTACAGACAATTCTCTTCTATTATTGACTGCACTGTGGATCAAGGATTTAGTTGTGGCATGTTTTTCTGGGAGATCTATGATACTTAGGTTGTCTCTGCACATCCTATTTTTGAAGTCAGTAGGTTTTGCTTGCCTAAAGAGCATATTTTCTTTTAATGTTATTGTTTGTTAGTTTCTTTTCTTTGTCCTTCACTTCTGTGTATTTGTTTTCACAATCTATTATTCTCTTTTTGGTTTCTTTGATGAGGCTTGCCATTGCAGATTCATGCTCTTCTATCCTCTTCATTATTTTTGCTGTGTAGGACATACATTTTTGCTCCCATAATTCTCATTTCTCTTTTAAGCCACTCAAGAATAGGGTGTTGTGGGACCACGTTCACCTCAACTTGCAAAAGGTTTTCTGTCTCATGTGTTGGATCAATTTCCTTTGTTTTGTGATGCATGCACTCCTTTGCTAGATTTGGAAACCATATTTCCTTCTATTGTTACTATTTTTTCCTGTTCGTTTATATGTTTGTATTCAAGGTTTTTCTTTTCAGAGTTTTCTTCTTCCTGAAATCCTGGGTAATTGCTTTGCATATATTCACTTTATATTTATGTTCATATATAGGTAGAAAAAAGTAGTTATCTCACCTATTAGAATATAGTCTCCATGAAAGAAAGAATTGTTTCAGGTTTTTTAGTTGTATCATCACCATTTAGCATAGGGGGCCGAGAACATAGCAGGTCCTTAATAAATAATTGATTGATTGATTAAAAGTATCACTATTCTTCAAGTGTCCTACATCCATAATCTCAGAAGTACTTCTCATTCAAATTCAGCATGTTGAACTTATAACCAGCATTTCTATAGGAAGAAGAATCAATTCTAAAAGTTTAGAGAATTTCAGTGATCATCTACTGCTTGTTCTGTAGGTTTCTGAATCTTCTACATGAGATGGATGACATAATCCATAGGTAAGAGGAAGAATTATAAATGAGTCTTTTGATATTATCAGACAATACAAACTGAAAAAAATCTTATCTTTTAAAATAGCTCACAAAGTAAGATATACACTTAAAGCTTTTGTTTAAAATGTTATACTATTAATGACTGGTAACTTTCCAGTGATGCTCCAATTTGAAAATTGGCCTTTTTACCAAGCAATTAGAGACTACACTACAGATTTCCTCTTTTTAAAAACTTTTATAATCGTTTAACCATCTTGCACATATTGAAATGCTATAGAAAACCAGTCCATTTAATGGCTGAATGTCGAAAAAATTGAGACAAACCTTTTTCCTAAAGCTAAGTGTGGTTATAAAATTGTATGACTATAAAGACCCACTGTGTGATTCTTTCTGGTCATCCTGAGGCCCACAAGTATTTTCTTTCTCTTTTCCAAGTGTAGATACATCCAGTCATAGTAATGAAAAACTGTCTTGACAATTAAACGGGGTTTTCTATTTGAGATCTTTAACAAATTCAAAACTTTATCAGTGATGAGTTAGACATTAAAAAGTAGGTACTACATTAAATCTAAACCCTAGATTTAATATAGTGCCTAGTTGTATTAAAACCTATTACTAAAACATCCGAAGCCTACTTTTTTAGGCATATGTATCGGCAGATATCTCTGGACAGTCCTAGTAAACTCAAAAATATTCAGTAGCTCCTTATTACCTCCAGGACAAAATTTCAAGTATGTTATTTAGGGCCACCATTGTTACTTGGTCTTTTTCATTATTATTGGCATAACAGCAATGAAGGAAATGAAATCTTTAAAAGGAAGCATCCAAAAGCCAAACATCTGTTTCCTAGCTTTCAAGGCAAAGCAATCTAATCATGCTTCTTTCTCCAAAAAGCAGTTTACGGCTCCATTAAAGATAGAACTTTTTTCAACTTTACACATTGCATCTTTGTCCTCTCCCTCTTTTGAGGATAAGTATGGGTGTGTGTATGTGTGTATATGTGTGTGTGTGTGTGTTCGTGTGTGTGTATATGTGTGTGTGTGTGTTCGTGTGTGTGTGTATGGTAAATATGTGATAGTTTCATATGTTGACAGTTTAAAGAACAAAGCAATTGTTTTTCCCATTGCAATGTTGGTTAGCAGTAAGTAGCAATTAACTTTTTAAAAGCAGTTCTAGCCAGCACGTATTGAGTACATACAAGGTCTTTCCAAAAAATATTCATTTATTACTTTATTTTTCTAGCTTAAATACATCCTGACATAAAAAGTAAAATAAAGAAAATGTCCACATTCTAGAGATTGATGCAGAACATGAATACGCAATAATTCGCTCAGAACTCAGAACAAAGAAGCACCATTAGCTTGAGTTCATCAGGTATTTGAGGTAAACTTAAGTTAGCTCCGAGCTGTAATAACACACGATTCCAGGTACAATTTCACAGTCGTCAGCATCTGGGCTTAGACCATACACCATGTAAATTAAAAGCAAGTTTCTCCTCATTCTCTGCTGTGAGCGTTATGGGGGAAGAGCTTAGTAGTATCTGCAAGATCATAACTCAAAATGTTTCTAGTCTCAGGGTAAAATTTACAAAAGTCCTTATTTCTATATTGTTTACACAGAAGTGTATTCTGGGTAATTCCCAATTAAAAAAATAATAATTGATCTCGCAAAGCCTCTCTCAGTGGTTTATCTTTTTTTTTTTTTTGAGCCTTATCCGCCATCTTAGAATCAATGCTATGTATTGTCCTAAGGCTTCTGCCTGAGAAGGGCTGGACAATGGGGGTTAAGTGACTTGCCCAGAGTCACATCGCTAGGAAGTATGTCTGAGGTCAGATCTGAACCCAAGACCTCCCCTAGGCATGGCTTTCTATCAAGTGGGCCACCTAGTCGCCTCCCACAATGGGACTTCAAAGTAAGCCAGAAAAATTCCATCAAACCATTACAGACAATCTTTAGCTAAAAGGATATTCTGTAACCTAGATTTTAAAAAATTACATTCTAAGGATAATTATTTCAAATTAGCAGTACTTCCCAAAACACGCATTTATTAAGTGCCTACTACATGCCAATCACAGGGTTTAAGTCCTGGGGATACAAGTAGGAAAAAAGGAAATACAGCCTAAAGGAGCCTGCAACTGGGTGAGGGAAGACAAAACACAAAAGGACACTGGGGGGGGGGGGGGGGGGGGGAGGTGCTCTGCCTGGGGCAGGCATGATGGGGAAGTCCATTTGAAAAAGCAAGAAGGGACCCAGGGCACTACCAAACCTTTTTTTCCCACCAGAAAACAAGTTCATTGGGGAAAGTTTTCAGTGAATTATGCTTTGCGAGAATATCAAAGACGTGGCATAACAGTCAGCATTCGTTAGCGCCTATTATACCCCAAGAATGGTACAAGCAAAAATCCCTTCTCATGCCAAGAACTATGTACAGATGATCTGTATACAGGATAAATGGAAGTCATCTCAGGAGGAAGGCACTCTGAAGCTGGGACTTCAGCTAAGGCTTAAAGGAAGACAGAGGAAGTATGAGGCAGAGATTAGGAGGCGGATCTTTCCAGGCATGAAGGAAAACTCATGAAAATGCTGTCAACTGAGAGCTGAAACGTCCTGTGCAAGGAACAGCGAGACCAGCGACGCTGGACCCCAGCACAGCTGGATGGGCCGGGATCCCAGAGAGGGGACTTTATATACGAACCTACAGTAAGAGGAATCCATTAGAGTTTGTAAATTGGGAGTCGATATGACAACACTTGCGTGTCAGGAAATTCAACTCGGGATCTTAGTGGGGAGTGGACTGGAGGAGGGAGACCAAACAGCGGACTTTTGCAGCGACGGTAGCTCCAGGGAGGTACCATGTCGAGAAGGAGCAGGAAACAAGAAGGTTACAAAGGTAGCGATGGCAGGACTTGGCAAGTGACAAGCCTGGACGGGGGTGAGCTTAAAGAGAATGAGGCACTGAAGATGGCCCTTAAATTGTGAGCTTGAGGGGCTGGAAGGGAGATGTTGCCCTCAATAATAATGAAGGAGTTAGAAGGTGAGGAGAGGGTTCGGGGGAAGAAAAGGAGTTCCATTTTGGACATGCTGAGTTTACGACGAATACAGTACATCCGCTTAGAATTGTATGATGTGTTGACAACGTGAGCCTGGCGGGGAGGGAAGAGAGTAGGGCTAGACACTAAGGATCTGAGTGTCGTCTGCAGAGAGACGATCACTGAAACCACAGGAACTCATGGAAATCACAGCTTTAAAAAGCTAATGCAAAACTTATATCCAATGTTAAGAAGGTGATGGGGGCTGTGTTCAGTTTTAGGAAGGGCTTTAATGTGTAGAAAACATCCAAAGGAATGTCTACCAAAAATACAAACGACTCCAAAGGCTGCAGTAACAAGGGCCTTCAATCAAAGGAACTGCAGTGTTCAGGATACTGTATGGCATCCAAGTACTAGAGTACTAGAGGAAGAAGATGAGCCCAGGATTCTGGCGAAGTATCAGGGAAAAGGGAATGGGGTACAATTCTTGGATGGTGCAGCTACAGACTTGAGGGGGTTTAGAACATTCTACAGTTTTACTAGGGACAAGGATGATTGGTGACTGTTACTGAAGTTGTTTTGCATTGATAGAGCTGGAGAGTTTGGGGAAGTAGGGACATCTGGCCAGAACAGCAGTCTTGAGAGTGTCCAGAGAAACCATAGAACCAGTTTTTAACAGCTTGACCATCCTCGGGAAGTTTGTGGCTCTGGATTCAAGGCAAAGTCAGCTACCTGCATTCAACAATTCCCCCCATTTGGTCAAGACAAATTCTGTCACTGACCAATGGAAGTATCAAGAAGTTCGCTGCTGCTGGGCCATGATGGTGTTAGTCACCTTAGTCCCACATTTCACTGAACATACAAGACTGCATCTGAAAAGGAAAAACAGGGAAATTATAACAAGGAGACCATCCAGGAGGGCTTGGAATACTGACCTAAGAAGAAGGGCAGCCCTTCAGGGAGTCAACTGAGAAGGTCAACAATCCACCCAGGATAGGAGGGATGCTATGGAAAGAAATGCCTCAGATAGGAATATCAGATGCTATATTTTTCCACTAAAGGGTAAAAAGTTGGGAGCGACCTGTCCCCAGGGTTCATTTAATTATCACATTTCGTCTTGAATCCCAATGTTCTTTAGAACCATCTGACCTAGAAATTACTTCTAGGCCTCTCTGAAGGGGCTCCTCTTCAGTAGATTTGCTCCTCTAGTTCCATAAAGCTTGTAGATCTGTAGATGTTCTTGCTAAAACCTTTTATAAAACACATCTGAATACCCTTTAGGACAAGCCCTTAAATTCTACTCCAATAATTTGTCAAACTAACTAAAACCTTGCGGTTCTGATTTCAATGGAAACTTCAAAGAATTTCAGTTCTCAAGTACTTCTTGCTATTTCTATTTTCTGAATCCTGTACTTGATATAAACGTCTCCAACAAGAAGATGAATCCATTGTCCTTCCTATGATGCAAGTTAGTAAGCTATTACATTGATAGATTTAAGAAATTCAAATATAAAATGAAAAGGCTATAGCTAGATATTTCAAATACCTCAAAAAGAAGAAGTCTTAATTTCTGGATATCTTTTAAATTGCATATATTCTTAGGACCTTATTGTTTTCTTAAAGTTTTTACGCAATTTTTTATTGAGAACCCCAATTTTTCTAATTCAATTTCTCCTTCTGAAGGAGTAGAGACTGATTAGAATCTAATCATCATATAATAACATAGGTAACAATGTTTTTTTAGAAGATGACCTCTAATATACAAATGAAGTCACTTAAAAGCTACAAATTTTACTTCCGTCGTAGCAAAAAGTCTTTTTTGCTAATGCTAAAGGCATCAAATCCAAATTAAATAATAAACCTAAATAAAATTGACTTTTCTAATGAGATGACACAAGATATCTCCTGGTACTTTCCAGAAAGCTCATTAAAATAAAATAAAGACGTTTCAGATTTTAACTTTAACTAGATAACGAGAAACAGGCAGATGACAAGGCCAAATACCCACTTACTCGGTTGTTCAAGATGGGGTATTTTAGCATCTAGATTAATCATAAAAATAATCACAGTTTAACTTATTTAATCTGATTAGAAAATTTTGCTCTGAGAGGAAGAAGCAGGAACATGATTATAACAGCATTAGTACTGGGCACCAAATGACCTAACACCTGTATGTTAGAATAAAGCATCCTCAGTTCCATTTGATTTCAGGTAATAATAATATAAACCTCCAAAGATCCCACAGCCAGTCTCAAAATTAACCAGATGGGAAATTTTCTTGAATGGAGAACTGAGTCAAGAGATTCTTTCCTTAGACTTCCCAAAGTTGTGCTCCAAACTTTTTTCCCCAGGGACAGATACCCATAGATCTTACTCCTATTGGGCTTTTTGCGTTTTTAGTGAACCGATGAAACATTGATGCAACAAAACTGAACATGAAATTCAAAAAGAAAATCCAAAATCCCTAAAGATTTGTCCTCAAGCAGTAAAGTCTTACTAGCCACAGTAGGGTTGGACACGATTGTTATGAACACTTTCAAGTTTTACAATAATTTAGCTAACAAAATTTATCATTCTCCTTTCTACCAGTATTTCTCCTCAAATAGAGCTTAAAATTCATTCTGATGCAAAAAGAGAGTCATTAGAATTCAATTATCAGGGGCAGCTGGGTAGCTCAGTGGATTAAGAGCCAGTCCTAGAGACAGGAGGTCCTAGGTTCAAATCTGACCTCAGACACTTCCCAGCTGGGTGACCCTGGGCAAGTCACTTGACCCCCATTGCCTAGCCCTTACCACTCTTCTGCCTTGGAGCCAATACACAGTATTGACTCCAAGATGGAAGGTAAGGGTTAAAAAAAAAAAAGAATTCAATTATCATAAGCTCATGTAGATAGTGAATATATGATGGCTTACTCACCCCTTTAAAGCAAAAATATCTCTAAGATGGGAGTCCTTTAAGATTAGGTCGTTTAAAGATGTAACTTATTTCTTTATCTTTTGATATTTTGTTTTGTCCAATTACATGCAAAAACTATTTTTAACTTTAGTTTCAAATTCCAAATTCCTTCCCTCTCTCACTTCCTGCCTATTGAAACAATAACCAATTTTATATGTGATATTATAGGCGATATCATGCAGAGCATTTTCATATTGGTCACACTGTGGAAGAAGACACATATGCAAAAAATTCTCCAGGAAAATAAAGTGCAAATAGTATACTTTGATCTCATTCAGTTTTTTCTCTGGAGGTGGATAGTATCTTTCCTTTAGTCTTTCAAAATTGTCTTGGGACCCCCTATTACAGAAAATAGCTGTCATTCACCATTGATCATTATATAATATTGCTGCTGCTATATACAATGTTATCTTGGTTCTGCTCACTTCACTTTGCATCAGTTGTACAAATAGGTCTTTTTCCTTTTCTTTTTTCATCTCCTTGTGTTATAGACTTAGTAGAGGTACTGCTGGATCAAAGGGGATCCACTCTTATAGCTTTTTTTTTTTTTTACAGTCAGTTTGTTTTACAGAATGGTTGGATCATTTCACAACTCCTCCGACAGTGCATTAGTATTCCAAAAAGAGGAACTTCAGTTCAGACGTTCCTGCTATCATTTCAAAATGATCAGAACCATCAGAATCACAGAAATAAATTCTGGATGCTAATCACATTTTTAATTCCCCCTCAAGGACTGTTTGGAATGGGGAAGAGGAATCCTGTTCTCTAAATCAACCAACACATACGTACATCCCTTTTTTCATATGGCTGGAAAAGGTTTTCTGACCGAGCTATCACAAATGGCTTTTGAAATCACAATCCGTGTAGGCTGCAAAGGTGCAAGACATTTCATCAAAGATCCAGTTAGTAAAAAGCAATGGACACATAGGCCAAATGAGGTCACATAAAACAATTAAGGTTTTACTGGATTAAATTCAATGTCAGGTTAAACTCAAAATATGATAGGCTAAAGTGTAAGCCATTATTATGAATATACTTCATTTGCAGAGCTTATAAGATCTTAACACTCTTTATCACACAGGTGAAAACATCTTAAAGACATTATATATCAAAATCACAGAAAAAAAAAACATCATCATTCAAAATGAATAGTTTCAAATTTTTTGTTATTT
>NC_077230.1:6443762-6583762 GCF_027887165.1 Monodelphis domestica
TTCTAGCCTTTTCTTGAAAATCTAGAATAAAGTGCAGCCTGCTATTTCCCAAATAAATACCCATTCGGCTTTTAGACAGAATCAGGAAACCATTCCCACTTATCGACAACTTCTCTTCCTAGTTCTGCGCTCTGGGACCCATCAGAGGGAGTCCCACCTTTGAATGAGCCCTTATCCTACTGGAAAACAATCTTACCATTCCCACAAGGCTCTCTCTTGGGCCAAGCTGTTCTAGCTCCTCCAGCCAATGAATACATGTGGCATGATTGCGGTTCTCCTCTTGGACCTGCTCCTGATGGCAGTTACCTGTTGTGGGGCACCTGTACGCCACAATGTGGGAGAAGATACTGAACCATCAATGGCCTTCCTCATTTAGTAAGTCAGTCAAAAGCCTGCATGAAATCCTACTGTGTGTCAGGGACTGTGCTGAGTTCCCGGGATACAAAAGAGAAGCGAAAGCTAGTCCCTGTCTTTGAGGAGATGACAGACAGCCTATGGGGAAGACTATTCACAAACAAGCTATAGGATTAAAAAAAAAAGAAGAAGAATTAAACATCAGTGAAGGCACCAGAATTAGGAAAGATTCAGTCTTCCTGGGAAGGTGGGATTTGCAGACTTTATTGCTTGGTGTGTCTCTTATCCGTGCCCTCTTCCAAATCCTCTGCAAGCCTGGGGTGGGGAGGGGGGGAAGGGGGGGAGGGAGGGCTTCCTCCAGCTCTTTTATTATTGGATGAATGGACCATTTGTAGCAGGTTTGGCCCAACCTCTTTTTTTTTTTGGTTTTACATGACCATGAAACCCTCTTACATTGCTTTTCTTATCAACTTTTCCCAAAGCAGCGTGTGCAGCTCACTCATCCCGTTTGTGTGTCTCCTTCCTATTATTTCCGTGATCTCCACATTGACTTTTCACACACTCTGGCACAGCATTGATGGGATTTCCCCTCCCCCCAGGGGTCCAGATCTGTGATTTAATTCTCGTATCTAGGAAACTCCATTATGAATGTAGCCCACTGAAGAGAATTGGTTTGGCTTCACTGAGGAAAGGAAGAGAAGATGCATTTCTGGAGCACCTGCTGCGTGTCGAGCACTTGATCCTCACAGTAGCCCTGGCGTTACCTCCATTTTACAGCTGAGGAAATGGAAGCAGGAAGAGACCCAGCGGCTTGGCCCAGGGCCCACAGCTACGCAGTGTCCGTGGCCGGATGGGGCTCAGACGGCCCTCATTCCAAGGCGGATGCCTGATCCCAGGTGCCACCTCGCGGGTCCGAATCACCGCAACAAAGCCACGGAGCTAGAACGCGCGGGACTTGCGTTCCTCATGCCGCGCTGCTTTCAGCCCTGGACGAAGGTGAGTAGTTGTTAGACAGATAGATAGACGGGCCTTTCTTTCTCGAAGAACTGGGGGCCATTTAAAGCCCTTCGCCACTTCTGAAGACAATCCAGGCTACTATTCTCCCCTTTTCCGTTCCAGGCTCAGCCCAATGTTTGTAATCACTCTGTCTAAAATATATGCGGACGACGTGCCTCTGTGACGTGACCATTTGTATGTGTCTCACTCTGTTCATCTGTGAAATGGGCACCGTAACATCTGTCCTCCCTCCCTGACGTTCTAATAGTAAATAAGGCTGAAAGTCCTTGGAGTCACAGAAAGCACGTCATCATGAACTATGACCATTTCCCAGCATCCTATTTTATAACGTATTCCCTGCTGCAATGGACAGATCAGAATAACTTTATTGATACAAATTATGTGCTTACATATTTAAAGAATTGAACTCAATATGTCTAGGGCAGATTTTTTTCTAGACCTTTCCGGCAGGCTGGTGAAACCTACAGAGCCCATTTCAGGAAGTTCGATGAAATGCCTGCTAGTATTCCAAAGGAAACGAACTAAAGAAATCAAGTGATCAGTGTTCACAGCTACAGTTTAAATTCGGGCATCAGAGATGACAAAGACTTGCCATAAAGGGATGGGCTCCTTCTTTAGGGCTTGCTTTCACATAGGACAGCAGCCGACCATTCTAGCGGTTGTTTTCTCCAGTGAATTTTACACCAGGAATTTTACACTGGAAACTTTTCCCAGCTGTTCTCATTCCAGCAGGTTGCGTAACTGCTGGAGCTGGGATGGGCTCCTAACAATTACTGGACACGTTGGAATTCCGGGAATGTGGAACAACGGTCATCTTCGAAAGACGTCCAGAGATGGTCCAGCTAACGGCCCTCTAGAAGAAACCCACAGCATGGTGACAGCAATCTGTGGGTAGTGAAGAATTTTGTGTCAGTGGACAAAATAGTGCTCAAAAAATACGCGATCATTTGAACTCCCAAATCCCAGCCCTGGAGCAACACTTCAGCT
This sequence comes from Monodelphis domestica, assembly GCF_027887165.1. Taxonomy (NCBI): domain Eukaryota; kingdom Metazoa; phylum Chordata; class Mammalia; order Didelphimorphia; family Didelphidae; genus Monodelphis; species Monodelphis domestica. Next base: position 6,446,121 of record NC_077230.1, read on the forward strand.
TTCCTAAATTAAAAAACAAAACCTACTTCCTCTCTTCGAATTGATCTTAAGCCTTGGGTCCAAGGCAGAAGAGTAGTAAGGGTTAGGCAATGGACACAGCTGGGAAGTATGTGAGGTCCCATTTGAACCCAGGACCTTCCCCTTTTAGGGTTGGCTCTTTCTATGCACTGCCCCACCTGGCTGCCCTTCCCTACTCAAGTTAGATCACTCAAGGCTTGCCAAGCCCCCAACCTATGTGAATATCGCAGACATTAAAAACAAAACCACACACATGTTTTCTCTGTCTTTATCTAAGCACACTGGGAATGTTTATGACAGATTTAGGAGCATCCAGGTGGATTGAACACTGGAGTCATGACATGAGTTCAAATTTAGCCTCAGAGACTTACAGTTCTGTGTGACCCTCAGTAAGTCACTTAACCCTGTTTGCCTCAGTTCCTTATGTGTAAAATGATCTGGAGAAGGAAATGGCAAACCATTCCAGTATCTTTGCCAAATAAGGTCCCAGATGGTTGGGCACGACTGGAAAACAACTAACAACAAATGACAGATTTTTGATGATCATTCAGGGCTCAAAGAGATATTAATGGTCACCCACACTATTTTATTATAGCAATTAGGAAACCAAGATCAGAGACACAGTTATTGCTGGGTAGAGATTTAGAACTTATGGTAGTCTTCACAACTTTCAAATCTACTGACAGATTACTTTCTGTTACTTTATCATTATAGATGCAATGTCATTATTATTAAAGGCAAAAACTTTACTGAAAATAAAACTCAACACATTTGTTCTTGCTCATTTCCTTTTGTTTCTCAACTTTCTTTCCATTCAAGACTTAGATATGGTAATTTTCTCATAAAAAATCAAGAAAGAAAGAAAAAAGTTGCATTCATACTGTAGTTTTGTTTTCTTAAATATTTGGAGTAAATAGCAATTTGGCTATTATTCAATACTAATTTTATCAGAACAATTCACATGTTGAAATTGGGTGTTCCCAAGGTTTATTTCTATTACAGTTGGCTTACATTTGAATGAAAAAAAAAAGAAAAATCCCAAAGGTTACTCTTTCTTTTAGAGGTCAGCAATCATATGTAAGAAACATAGGGGAACATTTTTAACTAAATGTTTAGTGTAATGGGATGCATTTTAAAGTCTTCCAGTAGTGTAGTTTTAAGAATGTAGAATCATTATTTTGTAGGCCAAAAGAACATTTTAGCAGAATCAAGAAATCCAAATAATTGTGAAGAATTTTAAAAAGCAGGAGTTGAACAAAGCAGTTATTTGTTCAAGAGAAAATTTAAGGTCTTATTTGTTTATAAACCCACATATAGTGTACGGAAAAAATGGTGAGCCTCTTGGACATGATAGGATGAAGCTCATGGACTGTCATGATTATATCCTCAAATATATGAAAATCATGATTAATATAAACCTAACACCATATTAATAAAAAACTAATCTAATGTACAAAGATGTCATCCATTGGTCTTTAGCATCTCCCAGCAGTGATCAGAGAGTGCATAATCTATTCCCAGCTCAGGAGTACTAGGATATGCTCAGTTTAGTTGCTTAGCTTCAGTCATTTCTTGGAGAGAGATCAAAGGGTCTAGGCAATATAGCATAGCTCACAACTGATTTTTAAATCGTGTATCCATCCATTAGGATCATTCCTTAGATGAAGAATAAGAGACTCTAGATCCAGAGCTTCTCTCTTTCACATGGAGAAGACCAAAATCCCAGCAGATATAGCTTTTCCTTTGAGTGTACTAATGCACGCCGTGACCTCTGACTAGTTCCATTTGCAATTTCTTAGCAATCATGGAATTTGAGGAATGCAGACAAAAGCAAGCCAGACACACACAAAGGAACTAAATGTCCCTGCTTTGATTGCCATCTTGTAGGAAAGATGCTAATGAACTAATGAACTTGTTAAGAACTTAGGGAAACAAGAATTCCCCAACCTGAACATTATATCTATATCTATATCTATCTATATCTATGTCTATGTCTATGTCTATGTCTATATCTATATCTATATCTATGTCTATATCTATATCTATATCTATCTATTATATCTATATCTATCTATATCTATGTCTATGTCTATGTCTATGTCTATATCTATATCTATATCTATATCTATATATCTATTATATCTATATCTATCTATATCTATGTCTATATCTATATCTATATCCTAGCTAATATATCTTAATTAGCTTTCCTTATTAGATAGCTGCAGGGAAGATAACAAATAAATTTGAATTTTTAAAAATTAAGTGCAATTTGTTGTTTATGCAGTATTAATAGTTCTGGATATCTGTATGTTAAAAAACAATTAAGTGGATATTTTCAAAACATCCAATTTAGAGGTAGATTTATATCATGTAAGAGTTTTGCTGAATTAAATACACTTTTATTTTTTGTAAAAAAAAAGTATATATACATACATATCTGCACATATATACTTCATATTCTAATCTGGGTTTTGATGTCAAAAATACAGATAAAGGTATAGCTGAGATAATGAAGTAATATAAGCATTTTTTGCTGAACTCTTCCAACATTCCTTTCTAAAATAACTTTAAAAAGCACATTGAATTGAATTCTAACCAGGACAACCAGCAAAAAGTCAAAGTAAGTCATTTTTTCTATATCAGGGAAGCTTAGGAAGACAGAAATAAATTTTTGAAGATCCTGGGTTGGTGACTGATCAGGATGATATTATGATGGGAAAAAAACCCCAGTTGTGGGTCTTGGAGGTGGTAGAGGCAGCAGCAGTAGCAACGTTACTGAGAGCTCTCAATGCCCAGAGACAATAAGGGGATTGAACATCGTGAAAAAAAGGTTATAGAAGACTCCTATATCAACTCTGGGTGTGGAACTGAACACCATCTGGCAACTTCATTGCCTATTAAACAGTTGTAGGTCAGAGCTCCAGGGTAGAGAGGAGCACCTGTGGTTATAAGGGAGCAGGGGGTCTTACTTGGATAAGGGTCTCCGTTCTGGTGCAGAGAGGAGCACTCATGGTCACAGGGGAGCAAGGGCCATATCTGAGTATGGGTTCAGGACACAGGGTGGAAAGACGTTGTGATCATGAGAGAGCAGAGGCCCTACCTGGGTAAGGACCAGAGCTCAGACCAAGAAAGCAGTGACCACATCTCTCCCTGTATCATACCATCTTGGAAATATAAAAAATTTACAGACCCCAAACCTAGTTTTGAAAAAAGGACGACATAAAAAATTGAAGCTTAGGATAGTTATATCCTCATCCCCAACAGTAAGCAGAACCCATCTCTAACATAAAGTTCAAAGTCAAGAAAGAGGTTGGAAAAAATAAGCAAATAACAGAAAAAGAATCTGATCACAAAAAGTGACCATGTTGAATCTGCTCAAGGTACAAACTCAGAACACAATACCTTGAAAACATTTATAAGCAAAGCCAAAGAAAAGTACAGATTGAACACAAGTGCAACCAGAATTCCCAGAAAAGCTAAAGAAAGAGGTAGAAGAGAATAAAAAAAATGTATTTTAAAAATAAAAAAAAAGAGTAATAGAGGAAAAATTGGAAGAAAAAATGAGATAAATGCAAAAAAAAGTATGAAAACAGACTTAACAGCTTGTTAAAGAAGGTAAAAAAAAAGTACTAAAAAAATAACTCCTTAAAAAGCAGACTGGGACAAATGGTAAAATAGGCATTCTTTTTTCCTTCAAAGACAAAGATGGTGTGGATGCAAAATGAAGGCCATCATGCCTCTGGTTGCTGTATCCTTTGGCTGTACTTACCTCACTGAAGAAAATAATTCCTTAAAAATTAGAATTGGTCAAGTGGAAGTTAATGATTCCATGGGACATCAAGAAACAATAAAACAAAGTCAAAAGAAGGGAAAAATTGATAGAATTTGAAAAATATTATTTAAAAAACTGACCTGTAAATAGATTAAGGAAAGATAATTTAAGAATCATTGGACTACCAACTTGCTTTTGGTGTTTCCTTCCACCAGATTCTGAGGTCATCGATTCACTTCATAATTGCTATCACCTGTACCACAGCAGCCCTGCTCACTCCTCTCCCCTCTACTTCCTCCTTCAATATGCTCTATGGAGGAGCAGGGAGTGCCAAACACTTGAATATTCACTAGTATGGGCAGGTCATCTGGGGAGGAACAAGCAGCTGATGCTGTGTCTTATCCCCATGACCATTTCATTCTCCCCTTTCTTATCCCTTCCTCCTTCCTCTCCTTCCCTTCCCCTCACTAAGCTCAGTCTGGTCCATCCCTGCCCATCCTGGCCTAGTTCTAAGGGGGTGACCAGCATCCCAGCAGATGCCCAGATGGTTTATATCTGCCCTTTAAAGTTGGGAAAAGGAAAACAACTTTTTGAGTAATAAAGATGCCTTCTAAATTCTTGTGCCACCTAAATGATGACAATGTTGCTGGTTTCATGAAAAATAAAAGGAGAAATATTTTGGAAGAAGATTCAGATGAAAACAATAATTATTTTCCTAAGGGGTCCATCTGGATCAAAATTTGGACCTTGGAATAACAAAATTGTGTATGTACAGAATTAGGTGGATGAAGTAATTGATGTCATGTGAGAGAATATTACAAAAGTAATTGAAAGAGGAGAGAGCCTGGATGAACTTTAAGACAACAAATCAGAAAGCTTATCAGATAATAAAATAGCTTTTAGCAACAGATCTAAACTGCTTCAAACACAAATATGGTGGTATGGATGCAAAATGAAAGCCATCATGGTTCAAGTTGCTTTTATCCTTTTTCTGGTTATTATCATTCCTATTGTCCTGAAATATGTGACTTGATTTGGTGACCAGGGATTTCCTTTAAAATGGTTCTGGGGCAATTAAAAAAAAGATTATTGCATGATTTAATGAAATATGTGGAAATATAACTTTCAATAGTTTTTTTTTTCACAAGAAGTAAAAGGAAGTCTTGTTCAAATTGGAGCATTGACAAGTTCTTGATTAGCCTCCTTCCTTTCACCAGAACATAATTTCATTCATTTATTTTAAATCAAAAGCATGTACTTTGCCATGTTCTAGGAGCCTAATTTAAAACTTGATACTTGTCAATACATTGTTTGTATATATGAGTTTAGATATCACATTTCAAGAAAAAACTGCCCAGCTCTCTTTAGAACCAGAGGGCAAAAAAGAAATTGAAAGAATCTGCCAACCAACTTGTAAAAGAAGTCCCAAAATAAAAACTCTGAGTAATATTATGATCAAGTTCTAGAGCACCTAGGTCAAGGAGAAAATATTGCAAAAGCCAGAAAGAAACTAAACACTGTGGAACCATAGTCTGGTTCACACAAGATTTAGTAGCTACCATCATAAGGAAGCAGAAAGTTTGGAATATGATGTTCCAGAAGGCAAAGGAATAGGAATTCCCAGCAAAATTGAGTATAAATCTAACAGGGAAGAAATAGATATTTAATGAAAAACAAGACCATTTCATCAAAGCGTTTATGTTGAAAAGACCAGAGCTGAATAAAAAATTTGACAAATAAAGTGGTGTAAAAAAATAAGCATGAAAAAGAAATAGGGAACTTCTTAAAGTTCAATAACCGGGAAACTATCAGTATTAATGTCAATATTAATTTAAAAAAAAACAAACAAAATCGTATGATTATTTTCCCCAACAAAATATAGCACCCTATTTAAAAGAGTAGAAAGCAAAGGAATAAATGGCTCATTACTTAAAATTATAAGTAGCTTCTATCTAAAACTAACAGTAAACATCTGATTTAATGGGGATAAACAAGAAGCTTTTCTACAAGATCAGGAGTGAAGCAAAATTTTTTTTCACCATTGTTTTTTTTAATATTGTGCTAGAAATGTTAACTATAGCAGTGAGACAAGAAATATGAATGAAAGGAATAAGAATTGGCACTGAGTAAATAAAATTATAATTTTTTTTTTGCAGGTGATATGATGGTTTACTTAAAGAATTCAGATGGTCAACACAGTAGATAGAAAACCAAGACTAAAGATGAGAGGTCCTGGGTTCAAATTTGAAATCAGACCCTTCCTACCTGTGTGACTGGGCAAATCACTTAACCCCGATCAGCTAGTCTTTACTACTCTTCTGCACTGGAACCAATAGTTAGTATTGATTCTAAGACAGAAGGTAAAGGATTTTAAAAAAAGAACTCTAGAGAATAGACTAAAAAACTAGTTAAGACAACTAACAACTATGGCAAAATTGCAGGTTTTAAAAGGAACCCACATATATCATTAGCAATTTTGTATATTACCAACAAAACCAGAAGGAAGAGTTAAAAAGAGAAATTCTATTTATAATAACTGCACACAGTATAAAATCCTTGGGAGTGTATTTGCCAAGGTACACTGCAGAACTATATGGACAAAATTAAAAAACAACAAAAAACACTGTAGATACAGATGAAGAAAGATCTAAGCAATTGGAGAAGTACTAATTGGTCATGGGTGATTAAGTCCAAATCAGTGCCGCAGCAATCAAACTTTAAAAGAATTATTTTATAGGGCCACAAAATTCAACCAGAAAAACAAAAGGTCAGAAAATGCCAAAGGAGTCAATGAAAAAAAGTGAAGAAAAGTATTGTAACAGTTCCAGATCTCCAATTAGTCTAAAAAGGGGCAAACTTCAAAACCATCTGGGACTGGCTAAGAAAAAGAGGGACATATCAGGGGAATAGATTAAGTACATAATATCCAGAAGTAAATGACCCTGTACAGTAACCTAATGTTTAAAAGCCCAAAGATCCTAGATCTTGGAATAAGAACTCCCTGTTCAAGAAAAACTACTGGGGAAAACTGGAAAACAATCTGGAAAAAAGTAGCCATAGAACAGCATCTCACACTGTTTATCAACATAAAATGAAAAGGATACATTTATTTATTTATTTTAATTTTAAATTTATTCATTTAGTTAATTAATTTAGAATATTTTCCTATGGTTACATGATTCATATTCTTCCCCTCTCCTTCTCCCTCCCTCCTCTCGTAACTAATGAGCAATTCAACTGGGTTTTATGTGAGGATGCATGTTTTAAACATAAAAGGGGATCCCAAAAGCAAATTAAGGAAATATGAAAACATTTACCTGTAAGGCCTATGGATATGATCACACAAGAAATAGAGAGGGTCACAGGAGGCAAAATTAAAAATTACATGAAATTAAAAAGGCTTTACAGAAACAAATCCCATTCATTCAAAATTAGAAAAAAAAAAAAAACAGGAAACTGGGAAGAATTTTTTCCCCAGCAAGTTTTTCTGACAAAGGCCTCATTTCTCGAATACATAGAAAACTGACCCAAATTTATAAAAATAACAGCCATTCCCCAATTGATAAGTGGCAAAAGGAGACGAACAGCCAGTGTTCAGAAGAAAAAAAAATCAAAGCTATCTATAATTATTTGGAAAAAGTGCTCGAACTCAGTAATAATTACAGAAATGCAGATGAAAACTACCTCATAACCCATCAGATTGGCTCTCATGACAGAAAAGGAAAATTACAAATACTGGAGGGCTTGTAGAAAAATAGGGATGCTAATGCATTGTTAAAGCTGCAAACTGGTCCAATTATTCTGGAGAACAATTTCGGACTATGCTCAAAAGGCTACAAGAAGGTACCTATCCTTTGACCCATCCTACTGTTACTAGTTCTGTATTTAAAGAGATCAAAGAAAAGGGAATAGGGATCATATTTACAAAAATATTTACATCAACTTTTTGTGGGTGGCAGCCAGGAATTTAAAAAGGAAAAGATGCTCATAAACTGAGGAATGACTGAACAAGTGATGGTATAGGATTGTGATGGAATGCTATTGTGTTATTAGAAATGATAACGAGGGATGTTTTCAGAAAAACCTGGGAAGACTTTCATGAGCTGATGAAGAACGGAGTGAGGACAACCAGGAAAACACTGTAACCACAATATTGTATGACAATCAACTGGAAAGATTTAGCTGTTCCAATTAGCATAATAATCCACAACATTTCCAAAGGATTCCGGATGAAAAATGCTATCCAACTCCCTAAAGAGAACTGATGAACTCTGAGGGGATGCTGAAGCAATTTTTTCAGTTTATCGTTTTTTCTTTGTTCCCCATAACATGGCTACTATGGGAATATTTTGAATGATTTCCAAAGCATTGTGGGTATTCTATTTCCTGTTTTCTTAAGGAGGAGGGAGAGGCTATGGAGAAGCAGGAAATTTGGAATGGAAAATTAAGAAAACAAAAAGGACGGATGAACATTTCAGATTTAGAGAGCATTCCTATTTGGTGAAGAGGTGACCAAAAGGCAAGCGTTTGTACAGAGGATGGGATTTTTCCATTTTCTTTCAGATGCTGTTCTATAGAATCTCCAAAGTAAGTCTCTAAGTTCTGTTATGCTTCATGCTTGACAGGTTCTGCTGACAATTGGCTTACTGTTCGCTTTCTCCCAGAAGCTCTTGAGTGGAGGTCTGTGTGCCCTGCACATGGTTTTCATTACGTGGATTTCTAAAGAAAGAGAACACACTGAACTGGGGCAAAATTGTTGTCCCCCATCTGTTTCTTGACAGGTTATCTAGTGAGAGGACAGCATAAATGCACTTTCTAATACTAAAATACAAGTCCCTTTTGAGCTGTCAAGCTTTGGCCCCATCAGCTCTTCCTTCTCTTTTCTCTACAGTTTCCTGACGCTGCTCTCGCCTCCTCCTTCTCCGGGTCTGACCACTCCTTCTCTGTCTCCTTGGCTTGGCTCTGGATCCATGGCACACCCATTCTGGACTGGGCTCTCTTCTCTTTACACTTATTCGCCTGGACACCTAATCAGCTCCTGCTGTGGTTTCAGTGATCGGCTCTGTGTGGAGGATTCTCCGAACTCTTTGTCCATTTCATAAGTCTTTCCCAGCCTCCAGTTTGGCAGCACCAACTGCTTTTTAGACATTAAGATCAACATATCTCAAAATGTGCTCATAATTTCCCGATTACTGGGGAGAGTGTAATGGCCTGCCCCACCACCAGGCTCCAAACCTGGGTGTTTCCCTTTGCCTCCTCACTCTCTAACTCCCATATTCAATCCGTGGTTAATTCCCGTGCTTTTAAGCTTTCCGATAGAGCAGTGCCTCAGTGCCTGAAAACCAGGTATGTGCGTTTTCACTCTCCTTCCTATTCCTAGTTCTCAAGTACTCTTCAGGGATCTTGAGGCTGTCTCCATTGTCTTCCATTGGCTCCAGGTCCCACCCCGTAATTGTAGGGCATCCATTGGATCCCAGTTCCATTTAGCCACTTAACAATTGCATGAATTTTTCAAAAGGACCCTTCATATTTACTTTAAGGGAATAGCAACACTAAACATACAAACACATCTTCCCCAGCCCTTCCAGTCCCCTTCATCACCTCATGCTCTGACGAGTGGGAAGGGATTAGGTTTACAGTTGTTAGCTTTATTCTCATGCAGCCTAGGTCCAAGTTCCAAATCCAGATACCCACCCACATCCACCTTTGGGGCCAGTCTTAGGTTTCTCTCCGTTGGTGTACCCCCAAGTACATTCTGCACCCAAGTTCCATTTAGCCACAATAAATTTTTTATTTCAAAAGGTATAACCTGAAACACACAAATTAACGACCCCAACATGTTGAAAGCATAACTTACTTTGCCACCATACTGTCTTCTGTAAATTCATAGCCTAGCTTAGTGCTTATAGCACACAGACCCAAGTTTTAGATTCAAAAACTATCCCCACCTCCTCCTAAGCTTGACGTACAGGTACTCTGGCTTCTTCAACATTCCCTTTCAGGTTGGTTGCCTGCAATATCCATTTTATAATCCTGATTTCAAGGTCTCTTTGGGTTTAATTTCCTTCATTAGTGGAGATCACCTCTGGCACCTGAAAATGAAGACAAGCAACCTAGAACAAAGACCCCAGGCCCATTTCTCAGAGTCTGTAGAGATAAGGCATTCTCCTTTGTATTTCTGTCATTGGCTCCCATGCTATGGGTGAACTGAGATTTGGAAGCATCAGGAAAAGCACATGAACCAGAAAGAGAGAGACTGGCTCGGTCTGGCCAGCTTTAAAGATTCGTTCTCTTTCAGTTATGCAGCCAATCTAACAAGACCACCCAAGAGGTAAAGAATGCAGATTGCTCCTAGGTTAGGTGACTGAGGTATGCTCCAAAATCATTTCAGGGTGCTTACAGTTAAGCAACTTAGGTAGGAATGCCCAGAAAAAAACAATTATACCTTTAAAGATACCTTAAGAATGGAATTCTTTACAAGTATTTCGTGTGTTTTGATACGTCGGTTGATCCTCAAATATTCTATGCATCTTGTAGTTATTTTGAATAGGATTCGTCATTCTCTAATTGCTTGGATTCTGTCATTATTGTGTAGAAATGTACCAACCTCCAAATCACATGCATAATAAGATAGGAAACTGGGGACATTTTCTCCAGTCTTCATGGCCTCCAAACCTCTCCAAATTAGGATTTATAAGGAAGAAATAAAGTCATTTCAGCTGAGGATACAGTCTGCAACACCAGAACCCAAATGAGGTCAAAACCCAATAAAGTATCTATGGAGAAGGCTAATAATCTCTCACCCCTATTGTGCTCACTCAACACTCTTTCCTTTACCACCCACCAGCCTCCAGCAGCAGAGCTACACAAGCTGACTCATGAATTCCCAACAAAAATAACTGAACTCTTTCCCTCTCTCCTCCTCGAGCCAGTGAAAAACAAAAGGGCCTGGATAATGTAGCTTCTCTGACCGGGACAGTACCTTGGCATGGCTTTGTGCTACAACAAAGTTCAGACTGAGAACTGAGATAGAAATAAAGCTGGGCAGAACCCTTGTAGATAGAGCTTCTCTGAGCCTGAAGGAGAAACCCAGTAGTCATCTAGAGCCAACTCTATTCCCTCTTCAGAAGTCACTGGAGACCAAGTGAAGCCGGAATTGCCCATCAATGAAACTGATATCGAGATAGCTCAGAGGTTCTGCATTCAGGTAATTAGTTATCAAATGGAGAAGGAAGCAGAAAATGAACAATGGGAGGATCATAAGGGGGGAGGACAAAATTACTTATTATCTCAAGAAAAATAATACAGATAATATGTGCTTAATATATTTAATATTAAATCTTATATTATTATTAATAACAACGATATTAAACTTAGATCAGCTAAACAACTCCAGATATCTAGACACAGAAATAAATATTGCGAAACAAAAGAAAATTAATCGACACTCAAAGACGCGGTGGACCATATGGATTTCCAAGAGAGCATGGAACCACAAGCAGGATGTTCTTGGATGGTTTAAAAGAGAAATAAAGGAGTAGAGTCAAGAAGGCAGAATGAAAAGGCACGTTAGAGTCTAGCAACTTTTCTCTCTTTCTCCCCAACAAAGATTCAGAGAACGCATATGACTGAATTCTGATTGGGAAAGCCAAGATGAAGCCACAGTAAATTATTTTTCTAGCCCTTGGTGGCTTAGGAAGAGGGGATGGAATGGGTCTGCATTCACTGGGGTGAGTGTCTGGTGAGAAACACACTTGGTAGGGTGCAGTCCAGCCCTCAGGGATAGGGAGAAGGTCAAGATTAGGCACCAGAGCAGGAGTCATTGGATCAGATCAGCGAAATCTGAGGTGATCCCTGGTTAAGATTGGGTTCTAGAATCAGTAACATCTGGCAGCTGTCACCCACAATGAAATATTAGGTCATGGATCCATGTTAGAGAATTGTTTATGAGTGCCGACCTTAACTGTGTAGTGGATATGGAACAAATTTTAGAAGTAAAGGGTAGCTATGTTGCCCTATCCCAGGAGTAGCATGCAGAGCTTAGACTGAAGGAGAATAGTTCACTCAAACTCCTAAGCAGAAAAAAAGTTGACAGAGGTCAGGAACTTGCAGAAATCAGTCCAAGGAGGACAATTAACAGATCTTTCTGCCAAATCACACCATATTATAGGTACCCACACCAAGTTTGTAGGTACCCATAGTTGCTATGAAAGCAGAAAAAAGATATGAGGAAAGAAACTCAGGCTAGACACAACCCTTCCTCAGAGTATATAGATCCAAACACTAACTTAAAGTCTAAATTTGAGAAGGCTGGAAGAGTGAGCAAACAAAAAAATGACCCAAAAGAGTTATTATAACAATAGTGAAGATAATTCAAAAACATCTACAAGCAAAGGCTCAAAGAAAAGTGCAATTTGGACAGAAATTCAAGAATTCCTAGAAATGTTAAAGCAAGACTTTAAAAAATATCTTAAATTTATTTTAAAAACCAAATGAGAGGGGCAGCTAGGTGGCTCAGTGGATAGAGAGCCAGGCCCAGAGATAAGAGGTCCTGGGTTCAAATATGGCCTCAGACATAGTCTAGCACTCTGATCTTGGCCAAGTGTGAATATTAAATTAACTCTCCCCTGCCCAGTTTTAGATTTACACCCTACTTACACTTGAGTGGGAGAGGTCTATGACCCACATGTGTGATAGTAGATGATGAATCAGAATCAATTTACTGCCCCTTGGACAATCTTAAGCAAAGCTTTAGCTGTAATTGGTACACATAAAATGGAAAAAAGTCACAGGAAATGACAAAAAGGAATGGTCTTTTAAAATGCCAAGAACTTCCTGTGAGGGGCTTTTCAGTCTTTCCCGTCTTCAACTTCACTTTGGAGGAGCTCTGACTGAGGATCTCAGACTGCTTCTATTTTCCTTAAAACTACCACATGGGGTGAGTGAAAAAGGCTGACTCTTTCCTGGATTTTCTGAAGGGACTAGCCTTAGGAGAAACCTACCCTCTTGAGAGAGGCTTCCTGCATCCCCAGGGCCTTGGCTCAAGACTGAAGCCTCTCCAGCTAAGGGCTAATTAGCCCTGCCTGGGTTGAGCCAGGGATCAGAACAAAATACTTCCATATTTTACAAATATATTGTTAAAATAAATCTCTTTGGAGATAATAAGGAAAAAGACCTGTACAAGAATATTTGTAGCTGTGCTCTTTGTGGTAGCAAAAAATTGGAAAATGAGGGGATGCCCTTCAATTGTGGAATGGCTGAACAAGTTGTGGTATATGTTGTTGATGGAATACTATTGTGCTCAAAGGAATAATAAACTGGAGGAATTCCAGGTGAATTAGAATGACCTCCAGGAAGTAATGCAGAGCGAGAGGAGCAGAACCAGGAGAACATTGTACACAGAGGCTGATACACTTTGGTACAATCAAAAGTAATGGACTTCTCCATTAGTGGCAATAGAGTGATCCTGAACAACTCACAAGGATTTATGAGAAAGAACACTATCCACATTCAGAGGGAAAACTATGGGATAGAAACACAGAAGAAAAACAACTGCTTGATTATATGGGTCAAGGGGGATGTGATTGGGGATGTGAACTCTAAATGATCATCCTAGTGCAAACATCAACAACATGGAAATAGGTTCTGATCAAGGACACATGTAAAACCCAGTAGAATTGCACATCGGCTATGGGAAAGGGTAGGGGGAGTGGAGGGAGGGAAAGAATATGATTCTTGTAACCAAGGAATAATGTTCTAAATTGACTAAATAAAATTTTCAAAAGAAAAAAAGAATAGTAAATCATACATAAATAAAAATCAATTAATTATCAAAAAATAAGTAAAATAGAAGGTAAGGGGTTAAAAATAATATTAATGGGAGAGAAAAATAGACACATATATAATAAATAAATCATCAACCTTAAAAAAATATATCTTTGAAATTTGACTAAATTCCTGGTGATCCTACTCCTAATAATCCAGTCTAACCTTTTATAAAAACCCCTTACATTTCTAACCCCTTACATTTAGCTGACCACAAGGTTATAAAGAATACCCTCAATCTTCCTAACTTTTCTTGACTTTTCCTCTACTTTTGTTACTATCTCTAAGTCAGGTTTTAATAGTTTGTTTTGAGTCTACATTTCACAGCTGCAAAAGATAAGTTTAATTTTTTTCTCTTAAAAATAAATATAACACAGCCATTTTTAATCTTAGAAGCAGGACCCTGAGGCCTCACCTGGGGAAACTATTCCCAAACCTACCCCTCTTGAAAACAACCCAATTATCCAACCTTCAGGCTTTCAGGGGGAGGGGGAGGAGGAAGGATTCTATTTTTCAGCTACCTTGCTGGCAGTAAGCTGGATGATTTGCCTCACTGGCACCAAGTAGACTGCTTTGTTTTTTAACTAGCTGTGAAGCCCAAACCTGGGGAAAAGCTTTCACTTCCTCTTAGGGGAGGAAAGTAAGTAGTCCTGCTCCTCCCTAACAGAATTTCATCTTGCAGCCAAAAATATCTGAGAAAACAAAACAAAGCAAAACAAAACAAAACAAAACAAAACAAAACTGCAGTTGATTTTTTATTAGGGAGAGTGATTATTAAGCTGAAATTAACAAAGTTTTAGCTTCTTTTTTTTTTAATTCTGAAAAATCTACTTTCCTTTTCTCCAAGTCCCGTGTGTGTCTAGACTTAACTTGTGAGAAGTAAAACCTGGGGAGATTGGTCAGGAAGAGTAGTGTTGAAGTAACAACAAACTGGTCCTTTTTTACCCTAAGAGGCTTTTACAGCCCAAATATGGTAAAAGATAATTTATAAAAACATTTTTTGCCCCAGGCCAACTCAGAAAAAGTGGCCCAGAAGTTGCTCCCTAGAAGCACATGGCAGAAACACATAGTTCTAGGGTTTTACCCTGAGGGGGGAGGCAGCTGCCTCCCTTTACCCCTCCTATACTTAGACTCCAACAAAAGGTTTCTTCTCCTGCCCTCCAACCAAGGAGCTAATTAAATCAAGGTGTGACATCTTTAAAGGGACCACACCCTTACCTTTAATTTTCACACCCTGATTTTAATCTCTAGCCAGTAGCACCATCTACTGACAAAACCCAGAATTACAAGTAATTTAATAAATAAAAATATATATTAAAAATAAATTATAATAAAAATACATTTAAAAATTAATTTAAATTTTTTTCCTTAATTTCCTGATTACAATGCCAAACAGCATGAATGCTATTCTGCATGAAAGCTTTCTGGCTTTTGCCCATTTGGGAACCTTTAAGGTTTCAGAATACCTCCTTCTCCTTATGTTCCTAGGAAGTTTTATTTTTCTATTCCTAAATGTTATGACAAGAAATGCTACCATATAGAAAATTAAAGCTGAAATACAGGCCAACATGCAAATTCAATTGGATAATTTCAAATGCTTCTTACATGGTCCAATAGCAAATGCTGACCCCATACAAAACATATCTGAGTTTTACAAGCCTGTTCCTGAAATAGAGAGGGAAGACCTCTCTCCTATATCTCAGGTGCAGAACCACCTATCTCATGCTCTGCAACTCCTGACTAACCTTACCTCCCCTGATCTTTCTCCTGATGATCCATCCTCTCCTGTTCCTTCTCCCACCCCACAACCAATTCCAGCCCTGAGGAAATCTCATCCTCCAACCAAACCTGTTCCTCCCCAAGCCACCTCGGTGTCCCCACCATTACCCAATTCCAATAAATTCCTTTCCTCTTACGGGAAGTGCCCAAAATAGAACACAACCGGGGTGTGATAACCCTAAGACACCATATACCTTTCACTCCCAAGATATAAAGGAATTAACATGCAATATTCCCAGTTATGAGGAAGATCCATTTATGGTAATGAAAAAGATGGCCAACATAATTTTCAATATAATCCATCTTATAAAGATGTTGAAACTTGGCTCCAGACTTTTCTAATTGAACGTGTGAAAAATAAGAGCATTTCTCATGTTAATAAAGTCTGGGGGCACAATGTAGCACACTGACCATCTCAAGATCCTGAATGGGATTATAACAACTCTGAGAACTATCTGCAATTATATCATTATAGGGAGGCCATTCTAACAACAATGCGAGAATGCTCTGAAAATACAGATACATAGACAAAACTTGAAAACCTTAAGCAATCAGATGATGAGACACCCTCCAAATTCATGGATAGGCTCACTGAGTTTGCGGGTTGGTACCTAGATTTTGATCTTTCTAAAGAAAAGGATATTAGGCAAATACGGCGACACTTTGTCAACAACTCTAGCAAAGTGGTCCAGAATTATTTTAAAACACATTGCCTAAGGTGGCCTGAGATGGATCTTGATGAATTGAGAAAAACTGCTGTTTATATTTCAAAAGGCAACAAAGAAAAACAGGAAGAGATTAATGATTTTATGGAAACAATTTGGAAGGAACTAAAATATTTAGGAGATAGGATTGATAAACAGGAAAAAGGTCATGATACTCAATCAATGGCACTTGCCCCTCTCCAAGAATCTAACTATCCATCCCTTACCTGACACTTCTATGAGAAGAAGGGCCACAAAATGATAAACTGTAGAAATTTGTTCAAGGCAATCAAAAATAATATCCAGTTGAATAACCACTACAGAAATAATAACTATAAAAACAACTATAATGATGATTATAAGAATCACAACTTTAGGACTGTTCTAGGATATTCTAGGAATAAAAATTGGGCAAATGATAACTCAAACCAACTGACCCCAAAACAGTATATCTTAAGTGGAACTCATCCCCGAACTACTCAGGGTGCTACTGCCCCTCCATGTGGAGCAGAAGGTGGTGCCCCTTAGACTCTATTGTTTTTGTTGATGTTAACCCTTTTTTAGTTTTGTTTCCCCTCCAAATAAATAGTAGCAAAGAAGAAGAAATGAGTTTTGAATACAGTGCCTGTCTACCCTCTTACTATCTTTAGTTGTTCCATTCAACTTGCCACATTGCAAAATGGTCCATCAACCTGTACACAACCTTTGGAGACTTTAACACCCTAAATACTAACCCCTTACACAAGTCACTTAACCCCAATTGTCCCCTCCTTATTGCTCTTCTGTCTTGGAACTGTTACTAAGTATTTATTCTAAGATGGAATATGAGTTAAAAAAAAATGAAAGCAGTATAGGGAAGAATGAGAATAGAGACAAGAAGTAGGGTTGGGAATAGAAAGACAAGAAGATGATTAACTAACACCTTGGTACAAAATCTTACTGAATAAAATAATTCCTTGAAAATTTTAATTGTACAAATAGAAGATCAAGAAATAATAAAAACAACATTAAAAGCCTGAAAAATAGAAGAAAATTTGAAATAGCTCATAGGAAAAATAACTGACCAAAAAAACAGATTCAGGAGAGATAATTTAAGAATTATGAAATTACTTGAAAGCCATGAACAAAGAAAAAGAGTGTGGACAGTATATATCAGTGATGATGAACCTTTCAGAGATGGGGTGCTGGGCTTTGCCCCTACTCCAACCCCCAGAGACCACATGCCATACCCCACCCCCAAATGCTGGGTGTACCCCACCCCCTTACCCCACACAGGGGAGGGAGAAAGTACTCCCATTGGGCTGCTGGGAGGTGAAGTGGGGAATATCCTCAGCAAATGTAGAGAAGGGGAGGGGAGCAGCCCAAGTGTTCTGTTTCCCTACAGTTCTGCCTCCGGTGAGCTGCCCACCTTGCCCCCGAGAGCTCCCATTGGGCTGCTGGGCAGAGAGGTGGGAGATATGAAAAAATATCAAGTGTGGTGTAGAGGGGGAGGGAAGCAGATCCTTTGCCTTTCTAGTAAGGAACTGGGAGGGGGGGTACTGTGTGCCCACAGAGAGTGTTCTGTGTGCCATCTTTGGCACCCATTCCATAGGTTCTTAATCACTGGTATATATTATAAAAAACCATTAAAGAAAAATTTCCAGATCTCTTAGAATTAGAGAGCAGGACACAAGGATTCTCCTGTTAATGGAAATGCTGTTTTTATTCTATTAAAGTTCAGAATAGAAGCTAAAAATACAAAGTATACACAACTAAATCCAACTAGGAACTAGAAGGTTGATGTTAAAAAACCCTGCATTCTATTAGGAATATTATTGATTAGTAATTGATTTTTTTTTAGTTCTTGAATTAGTTTATTTAGTCAAATTTAGAACAGTATTCCTTGGTTACAAGAATCACATTATTTCCCTCCCTCCCTTTCCCCCACCCTTCCTGTAGCCAACATGCAATTTCATTGAGTATTATATGTGTCCTTGATCAGAACCTATTTCCATGTTGTTGGTGTTTGCATCAGGATGTTTATTTAGAGTCTATATCCCCAGCCATATGCCCTTGACCCATGTATTCAAGCAGCTGTTTTTCTTCCGTATTTCTATTCCCACAGTTCTTCCTCTGAATGTAGATAATGTTTTTCTCGTAGATTCCTCCACGTTGTTCAGGATCACTGCATTGCCACTAAAGGAGAAGTCCATTACATTTGATTGTAGCAAAGTGTATCAGTCTCTGTGTACAATGTTCTAGTTCTGCTCCTTTTGCTCTGCATCAAATCCTGGAGGTCATTCCAGTTCCCATGGAATTCTTCCACTTTATAATTCCTTTGAGCACAATAGTATTCCATCACCAACATATACCAAAATTTGTTCAGCCATTCCCCAACTGAAGGGCATCCCCTCATTTTCCAATTTTTTTTGCCACCACAAAGAGTGCAGCTATGAATATTTTTGTACATATCTTTTTCCTCATTATCTTTTTGGGGTACAAACCCAGCATTGCTATGGCTGGATCAAAGGGCAGACAGTCTTTTAATGCTCTTTGGGCATAATTCCAAATTGCCCTCCAGAATGGTTGGATCAATTCACAACTCCACCAGCAGTGCATTAATGTCCCAATCTTGCCACATCCCCTCCAGCATTCATTGTTTTCTGTTATTGTCATATTAGCCAATCTGCTAGGTGTGAGGTGATACCTCAGCGTTGTTTTGATTTGCATTTCTCTGATTATAAGAGATTTAGAACACTTTTTCATGTGCTTATTAATAGTTTTGATTTCTTTAGCTGAGAACTGCCTATTCATGTCCCTTGCCCATTTATCAATAGGAGAATGGCTTGATTTTTTGTACAATTGATTTAGTTCTTTATAAATTTGAGTAATTAGACCTTTGTCAGAGGTTTTTGTTTTGAAGATTGTTTCCCAATTTGTTGTTTCCCTTCTAATATTGGCTGCATTAGTTTTGTTTGTATAAAACCTTTTTAATTTGATGTAATCAAAATTATTGATTTTACATTTTGTGATTTTTTTCTAGCTCTTGCTTGGTTTTAAAGTCTTTCCTTTCCCAAAGATCTGACATGTATACTATTTTGCATTGCCCTAATTTGCTTATATTTTCCTTCTTTATATTCAAGTCATTCACCCATTCTAAGTTTATCTTGGTGTAGGGTGTGAGGTGTTGATCCAAACCTAATCTCTCCCATACTATCTTCCAATTTTCCCAGCAGTTTTTTTTAAATCAAATAGTGGGTTTTGATCTCAAAAGCTGGAATCTTTGGGCTTGTCATAGACTGGCTTGCTGAGGTCACTTACCCCAACTCTATTCCACTGGTCCTCCTTTCTGTCTCTTAGCCAGTACCAAATTGTTTTGATGACCACTGCTTTATAGTGTAGTTTGAGAACTGGGACTGCAAGTCCTCCTTCCTTTGCATTTTTTTTTCATGATTTCCCTGGATATCCTTGACTTTTTGTTCTTCCAAATTAACTGTGTTATGTTTTTTTCCAATTCAGTAAAAAAGTTTTTTGGTAGTTCAATGGGTATGGCACTAAATAAGTAAATTAATTTGGATGGGATGGTCATTTTTATTATGTTAGCTCATCCTACCCATGAGCAGTCAATGTTTTTCCAATTGTTTAGATCTAGTTTTAATTGTGTGGAGAGTGTTTTGTAGTTGTGTTCATATAGTTCCTGTGTTTGTCTAGGCAGATAGATTACTAAGTATTTCATATTGTCTAGGGTGATTTGAAATGAAATTTCTCTTTCTAATTCTTGCTGCTGTGATGTGTTGGAAATATATAGAAATGCTGATGACTTATGTGGGGTTATTTTGTATCCTGCAACTTTGCTAAAGTTGTTGATTATTTTGACTAGTTTTTTGGTTGATTCTCTAGGATTCTTTCAGTAGACCATCATATCATCTGCAAAGAGTGATAGCTTGGTCTCCTCATTGCCAATTTTAATACTTTCAACTTCTTTTTCTTCTCTAATTGCTACTGCTAATGTTTCTAGTACAATGTTAAATAATAGAGGTGATAATGGGCATCCTTGTTTCACTCCTGATCTTATTGGGAAGGCTTCTAGTTTATCCCCATTGCAGATGATGTTTGCTGATGGTTTTAGATATACACTGTTTATTATTTTTAGGAAAGGCCATTATATTCCCATGCTTTCTAGTGTTTTCAATAGGAATGAGTTTTATATTTTGTCAAAGGCTTTTTCTGCATCTATTGAGATAATAATGTGATTTTTGTCAGTTTGCTTGTTAATATGGTCAATTATGTGGATGTTTTAATTTAAACCATTATTGAACCATCATTGTATTCCTGATATGAATCCTACCTGGTCATAGTGAATAACCCTTGTGATCACTTGCTGGAGTCTTTTTGCTAGTATCCTATTTAAGATTTTTGCATCTATATTCATTAAGGAGATTTGTCTATAGTTTTCTTTCTCTGTTTTTGACCTGCCCAGCTTTGCAATCAGTACCATATTTGTTTCATAAAAGGAATTTGGTAGAATTCCTTCTTTGCTTATTCTATCATATAGTTTGTATGATGTTGGGATTAGTTGTTCTTTGAATGTTTGATAGAATTCATTTGTGAATCCATCTGGACCTGGGGATTTTTTCTTAGGGAGTTCTTTGATGGCTTGTTCAATTTCTGTTTCTGATATGGGGTTGTTTAGGTAGTCTATTTCTTCCTCTGTTAGTCTAGGCAATTTATATTTCTGTAAATATTCATACATATCACCTAGATTGCCATATTTATTGCCATATAAGTGGGCATAATATTTTTTAATGATTTCCGTAATTTCCTCTTCATTAGAGGTGAGGTCTCCCTTTTCATCTTGGATACTATAAGTTTGGTTTTATTCTTTCCTTTTTATAATTAGATTGACCAGTACTTTGTCTATTTTATTTGTTTTTTCAAAGTACCAGCTTCTAGTCTTATTTATTAAATAAATAGTTCTTTGACTTTCAGTTTTGTTAATTTCTCTTTGATTTTTAGGATCTCTAATTTAGTCTTCATCTGAGGATTTTTAGTTTGTTCACTTTCTAGTTGTTTTTTTTTTTAAATTTGCATGACCTCTGCCCTGTCTAATTTGTTAATATATGCACTCAAGGATAAGAATTTCTCCCTGAGTAGTGCTTTGGCTGCATCCCATAGATTTTGAAAGGATGTCTTGTCATTGTCATTTTCTTCAATTAAGTTATTAATTGTTTCCATGATTTGTTCTTTAACTAACAGATTTTAGAGAATCTCATTGTTTAATTTCCAATTAATTTTCGATTTGCCTCTCCATGTACCGTTACTAATGATTATTTTCATTGCATTGTGATCTGAGAAGGTTGCATTTTTTATTTCTTTTATTTTGCACTTGTTTGCAATGTTTTTATGCCCTAATACATGGTCAATGTTTGTGAATGCACCGTGTACTGCTGAAAAGAAAGTATATTACTTTTTTGTCCTTATTTATTTTTCTCCACATATCTAGTAACTAATTTTTCTAAGATTTCATTCACTTTTCTTACCTCTTTCTTATTTATTTTTTGGTTTGATTTATCTAGTTCTGGTAGAAGAAGGTTCAGGTCTCCCACTAGTAGTGTTAGTTTTTCTATCTATTTCATCCTTGAGCTCCACTAGTTTCTCTTTTAGAAATTTGGATGCTATGCCATTTGGTGCATACATGGTGAGTACTGATATTTCCTCATTGTCTATACTGCCTTTTATCAGGATGTAATTACCTTCCCTATCTCTTTTAACTAGATCTATTTTTACTTTGGCTTTGTCAGATATCATGATTGCAACTCCTGCCTTTTTTTTATCAGTTGGTGCCCCAATAGATTTGGCTCCATCCTCTTACTTTTACCCTATGAGTATCTACCTTCCTCATGTGTGTTTCTTGTCGACAGAATATGGTAGGGTTTTGGATTCTAATCCACTCAGCTATTCACTTGCATTTTATGGGTGAGTTCATTCCATTCAGATTCAGAGTTATGATTATCAGCTGTGTATTTCCCAAAATTTTGAATTCTACTCCTAGTCCTGCTTTTTCTTGTTTCACTATTTCCTTCTACACCAATGTTTTGTTATTAATCAGTGCCCCTAATTCCCACCCTTATTTTACTTTCCTTTCTACCCCTCTTTCTTCTTATTCCCCCCTTATTTTCTTTAACAGTCTTTTTAAACTACCCCCCTCACCCTCTCATTCCCTTGTAGTGCTTCTCTCCCCACCAGTCTGTTTGTTACCCTTCTACTTCTATATAGGGTACAAATCAGTTCTCTGTCCGAATGCATTGGATTGTTCTTCCCTCTTTGAGACAATTTCAATGCACGTAAAAGTTGAGTATTTCCTATCTCCAACCTCTTTACCCTTCCTGTGTATTGATGTTCTTCCCCTCCTGCCATACTCTGTCTTGTTGTTAGGTTTGATTTTCAGTCTTCTAGGAGCATTTAGTTACAATTGGCAAGGAAGGGTTTTCAGAGGTCTGAACATTTGCTGCCTCTAGGCTGCCATCTTGACTCTGTCCCTCTTAGTAATTGATTTTGATGAGTTGAATAACATAAGAAAGAAGTTTCTGTCAAAATGGCTCAAGTCAGTTCAGAATGCAAAGCAAGAGTTCTGATGAAATTCCCAGGTGGATTTTTTTTTAACGCTACTGGGAGCTTGGAGATTCTGGTCAATTGTCTGACTGACTCTCTCAGGATCTGAACTTGATCTTAAAGGTAGCGAAGTTCCTGAGCTCCTTGGTCTTTCTCTGTGACATATGAGGAATACCAGGACTTAGAGATTTTTGATAGTTTGGCTGTGGTTGGAGAGAAATTACTGACAGAGAAGAAGCCAGATCTTTTCTTTTCTCTGTGCGAAACCCAGAGTCACAGCAGAGCTTCAATCAAATTGCTCTGATTGGTCTTTTTGATAATTTTAGAGACAGAGATTTAAAATAAATGTTATTTATATGTTATTGGCAATAGGTTGTTTAGATAGGAAATTTTGGGCTTTATTTAGTGGTAAGGAGAAATAGAGTAGCCTGGTTTCCAGGAGAGAAAAAAAGCTATGGGGGAATCAGTTGGGAGTGGGTAAAAGCTTAGTATCACCTTCTTTTTTTTAGGGTTTCCTGTTTATCTATCACGTTCTTAAATCCCTAGAACTTTTATTAAATTAAGATTAACTCTCTTTATCTGACTCTGTTATCCCTGCATGAGCCTACAAACAAGGCCCAATGCTGTTACCTTGGCCCTTTATCTAGACTACTGAATGAAGAAATTATCTTAACAAATCTCAGTGTATGGATTTCCTATAAGAATTTATTTGTACTGAGCTATTGAAAGCATCAAGAAATCTAGATCTGCATCTTTACTACTGAAGAAAATTAATATTGAATTGTGTTATTTATGAGTGATATTTCCATGTGGAGTCATTTTCACGTAGCCTTCTAAGGCCAGGCTGAAACAGCCTGCTTTCCAGCTAAGGTTACTCCCAGGCCCCAAGCTATTAAACTGGGGTGTAACCTACTCTCTTTTGTTAAGGCTTTGAAAGGATTAAAGGAAGAGCTGATCAACCATGGCAAACTTTAAACTTTTGAAAGTTAGGGGAGGAAGCAACTTTTCCTTGGCATTTTCCTTATTTAGCCAAGCCCCACCTCTCCTGTGATGAAGTGATGAGGGAGGAGTTCAGATCTCCATGATTTACTGGTTAGAAATGTCTTGGGATGTCCAAGGAAGGGACTGAATAATGAGCTCCCAGATTGTATTTATAGATCCGCATGAAGGAACTTCCTGGCTGGTCATCGAGATCACTGGCCTATTAATGTATTGGTTAAACGCTAGCCTCATCAATAAATTCATATTTTTACCCCCAAACTGGTCTCAGATATTTTAGATTATGATGCCACCCACAAGGCACCACAGAATAAATGTTTTAAGCATACTCTGTTGAACTGAAGTAGGTTTGTTTGCACCTTGTTGAGGATGCGAGACCTTGGGTTCATATACAAATAACTTGTACATGAAAAGGTCAGGAAAATAGCTGAATCACCAATAGAGACAATGAGCTTTCTTTACTCCTAGGTTAAGCATCTTTTCTCTACAGATACCAACAGGAGAGGGTGAGAGATTTCTAAAACGAGGGAATTTTGATCTTCAAAACTGTATGGTTGGTGATTATTGAGCAAATTGCCATTCCTTAGTTTTGTCCCACCCCAGAGACACGAAAATTTGGGAAATGTACTGGATATTCACTATAATAAAGGGTATACTAGAAAGAATTGTAAAAAGGAAAAATTAGTCTGGGAGGGAACTACCTTGGGACAATATGGCTCCCCTACATCTTGTTTTAGAAATATCACCCTTCATGGAAAGACCTGCATGAACTGATGCAGAGTGAAACAAGCAGAACCAGGAGAACACTGTGCATAGTAACAGCAATATCATATGATGATCAACTGTGAAAGACTTCGCTACCCTCAGCAATACAATAACCCAGGACAATTCTGCAGGACTTATGACAGAGAATGCTAGCTACATCCAGAGAAAGAGCTATTGGAGCTGGGATGCAGATGAAAGCATACTATTTTTTACTTTAGTTTATTTGTGTTTTTTGGGGGGGATTTTGGTTTTACATGAGTGTATTCTCTTACAACAGTGAGCAATATGGGAGGATATCTTGCATGTTAATAACCCAGATCTAATTCCTTACCATCTCTAGGATGGAAGAGGGAAGAGAAGGAGGGAGACAATTTGGATCTTATAATCTCAGAAAATGTATGTGGAAAATTATTATTACATGAAATTGGGAAAATAAAATATCTTAAAAATAAAGAAAAGAGATATCAGCTTTCAGATAAAACTGGGAGGTTTCTAAACTGGTGCTAGGGTAAGAGTTCTTACACTTTCTGATAAAAATTTCTAGCTTAACTTTCTTACTGCCATTTACCTAAGATGAACACATCTGCAAAACCAAGCTTGAGATATCATCTACAGGCCTATTGTTTTTTGAATTTATTTTTTAAACCCTTACCTTTTGTCTTGGAACCAATACTGTGTATTGGTTCCAAGACAGAAGAGCAGTAAGGGCTAGGTAACGGGGGTCAAGTGACTTGCCCAGGGTCACACAGCTGGGAAGGGTCTGAGGCCAGATGTTATAGGTCTATTGTTAAATGACTATGAAGGTGGCTGAAGCAGAAGGTGTAGAGAACCTAGAGCTTGGTCAGAAGATTTCAAGGTCATCTACTGCATCCTAGGCTGCTGCCAGTCATTCTGACTTGTCTCGTCACTGAACTTGGATTACTCTGGAAGAGACAGTGAGGCTAATGTCTGTGTAACTCTGCCTCACTTAACTCCAACTCATATGCAAATCAAGACATCACCTGGTCATGCCTTTCATTGGTTCTCTGAAAACGAAGGACGAACAACAATGTAGCTTAAAGCAGATGTTCGGAGTTCAATGCTTAAACTCCGAGTCTGTTTTTTGTTTCTCTCTGTGCCATTTATTTTATGATCAGTGATTTTGGACAAGTTTGGTTATATTTCTGAAAGAACCCAGCAGTGTCTCAGCTGAGAACAGCAGCTAAGCCAAGACTGAAAAGGGGAGGCTAAACAGATATAGAAGAGCAAAAGTTCAGGCAAAGGCAAATGCCACGAGAATTGGGACCAGGACATCATCCATGAGGATTGGGGGCCAAAGGAACATGAGAAATTTGGGGACAAATGTTGAAGCCCTTCCCAACTATAGACTCAAGGGTGGTAATTTTGTTTTGTTTCTCTTAATACAAGGCAGATTCAGAATGCTTGACTTTTACTTGCTTTTTTTCTTTCTCTCTTTCTTTCTTAAAAATCCTGACTGTCTCTGTTAGAACCTATCGAAGTATGAGCTCTAAGGCAGAAGAGCAGTAAGAGCTAGGCAACTGGGGTTAAGTGACTTGCCCAGAATCACAGAACTAGGAAGCGTCTGAGGCCAGATTTGAACCTGGGACCTCTTAGCTCCAGGTCTGGTTGCCTATCCACTGAGATACTGCCCCTGCTTTTATTATCTTTTTAACTACCTTGAGAAATTCTTATATTGGTATATATTTTTATTAAAAGAATTTATTTTCTAAGCATTCAGATTCTGAGTACTAGATGTTAAATCACTATCAGGATAACTAAACATACTCAGCTTGAAATATTCATTAGTGTAAGGTCAGGAAAAAACCAGAAGTACAAAAGAAACAGAAGTTACCATGAATTCATGGTTTGTGGCTGAAGAAGAAAAATGGGTGACATGGGACATAAGGAAGTACACTTCCATCCAATTCCTCAAATAGCCAGCTCAAGTCCTTAGCCACACAAGAAAGCGAGTGAGAAATGAGTTGGTTGTCCCTTTTGTATGTAACGGTGTGGAGAGAGGGGCCAATGTTTGGCCAGGGTCTCAAAGCGAGGCTAAAGAGACTTCTCTAGTCTCTTCTTTCCAGTCCTTCTCCAAGGAAGACCTATTCTTTTCAGGAGAGGAAGCAGGAAGTTGGAACTAGAGGTTGCCACTCTGGTCTCTCAGAGGGAGTTGATACCAAGTTAGAAGCATTATTTGCTCCCTTAAATTTTTGCATCATTGTTCATTAGGGAAATTGGTCTATAGTTTTCTTTCTCTCTTTTCTCTCTCTCTCTATCTATATATCAGCACTATATTTGTATCATAAAAGGAATTCATGAGTGATGAGATGATTGAGGTGTGGCCATCTTTATGTGTGGTTGGCTTGGAGTGAAAAATTAGGTCATGTGAAATGAATAAATGGAGCGATTGTGAGGCTAGAGTGTTTGAGATTATTTATGACCAAGATGTAGAGAACATTACAGGTTGTAAAATGAATAATTTTGATCATATTAAATTAAATAGGTTTTGTACAGACAAAACTAATTTAACCAAGATTAGAAGGGAAACAACAAGTTGGGGGGAAATTTTTTTAACAAGTTTTTCTGATAAAGGTCTAATTTCTCAAATCTATAGAGAACTAAGTCAAATTTATAAGAATACAAGCCATTTCTCAATTGACAAATGGTCAAAGGATATGAATAAGCAATTTCAGATAAAAAAATCCAAGATATCAATAATCATATGAAAAATGATCTAAATCACTCTTGATTAGAGAAATGCAAATTTAAACAACTAGGAGGTACCGCCTCACAGCTCTCAGATTGGTCAATATGACAATAAAGGAAATTGATAAAATGTTGGAGGAGATGTGATAAAATTGGAACACTAATGTATTGTTGGTGGAATTGTGAACTGATCCAACTATTCTGGTGGGCAAATTGGAACTATGCCCAAAGGGTCATAAAATTGTACATACCCTTTGATCCTTTAATATTGTTATTAGGTTTGTATACCAGAGGAATCATTAAAATGGGAAAAGGACATGTTTGTATAATAATAGTTATAGCAGCTCTTTTTTGTGGTGAGAAAGAATTAGAAATTGAGGGGATGTCCATTAATTGGGGAATGGCTAAGTAGATCATTGGGTATGTTAATAATGGAATACCATTGTACTATAGGAAATGCTTTCATTTCAGAATGATTTATGAAAAAGCTGGAAAGATCTGCATGAATTGATGCAGAGTGAAATAATCAGAACCAGGGGAACATTGTATAAACTAATAGCAATATTGTATGACGTTCAACTGGGAAAACTTGGCTACTCTCAGCAATGCAATAATCTGAAAGACTTATGATGGGGAATGCTAACCGTCTCCAAAGACAGAACCATTGAAGTTGTAAGGAAGCATACTATTTTCACATTAGCATATTTATGGTTTTTGGGTAGGGATTTTGCTTTTGTATGAGTGTGCTCTTAAAACGATGACTAATATGGAAGTGTGTTTTGCATGATAATAAAAATAAAATTTTAAAAAGCGATGATAGTGACAAGGACCCTTAATGGACAGACCCGGAAGAGGATGATTCCAAAACATCTGCAAGCAAAGCCCCAACAACAGTAAAAATTAGAACTTAAAAATCATCTAAAAAATTGAAAACACTTGAAAAGATAAGAAAAGAAATGAATGATATGGGATAAAGCTACTTAAGTTTGCTTAGTCATCAAGTTATTCACTCTCTCAATGTATTTGGTGTGGTTTCTTGGGTTTTCTAGATGCAGGAAATGGATCTGTTGGTTAAGTTATTATATTTGTCTCAAGATTTATCTTGCCTGCTTTGGTCTTTATTTTCTTTATCCATATCCTAGAATTTTCAAAAATGGCAGAGTTCTTTTAGACCCAAAAATAATTTGTTTACAAGAAGTCTTTTGTATAAAATAGGTCAGTTCTCAAAGGAACCCATCAGTCACCACATACAACATCCCTGAAATTCCTAAATTGATGAATTGTTCATGAAGAACCGATGAAAATTCCCCCAAGCAGGATTTCTCAGTTGTTTAGTTGCATGTGAGGATCTAAAACTCTTTCAGTAGTCTTTAAGGTCATTTTAAGAAATTCATGAAGTTTTAATCTTAGCAGGTGACTACTGCGTAATAAATGTTCTTTAACAATGAAATAATATTGAGAATGTTTTCTCAATGAAAATATGTCATGTTCATATAATAGTAGCAATTCCCTAAAAAGCATGAATTATTAAAAAAAAGTTTCCTCATTTTCAACATTCTATTGTTACTGGAATAAATATTTAAGTTTTCTGTTAAAATTCTACTCCCGGTCACGATTGTCTTCTCACTTTTCCCTTTGTCTACAGCTATATAGGGGAAATGATAACTCATATTTATTTATTGTGTAACATCCCTTCTGGGGCTATTCCTCAAATTTGCATTGAACTTTCAGGTTAGGTCCCTAGAAGATGACTGCCATAAACTCCTAGAATAGCCAATGTGCCTACTGGATGCCTGAAACCCTCACCAGTGTTTATCATTAATAATCATCCTGTAGGCTTAATTAGCTTAGAAAAGTCGTTGAATAAGATGGTATCATAAGAACAACTTGTACAAAACATTCCTCCCACCAATTTGGGGTTTAGGGACACCTAGGTGGCTCAATGGATAGACAGCCAGGTCTAGAGATGGGAAGTCCTGGGTTCAAATTTGGCATCAGACACATCCTAGCTCTGTGACCTTGGGCAAGTCGTCTAACATCCAATTGCCTAGCCCTTATCACCTTTCTACCTTGGAATAGATTCTAAGACATAAAGTAAGTAATTAAAAAAAACAAATCTGCAGTGCTGTCTCCCTTAGATTCACTCTCCCATTAGAAAAATGAGCTCCAGCTTAAAAGTATGATGATAATGAATTACACTGTGTGTAGGAGACACTTGGGACAAAGGGATAACTCACAACTCTTGGTACTGGAAGTTCTTTCTCCCTTCATAGACTCTTCACATACCTTTCCTTAGGGGAGGTTCTTTGCTAGGAAGGTCACTCAGTTAGAGTCCCAAGAAATGTCCATTTCTTGAGTCCATAGTTGGCTTTTCTCTCCACCATTGTCATACTTCCTGAAGTTGTCTCCTTCCTTTGGGAATTGCATTTCTGCCTTAGGGTCTGGTTTCTGTTTTGTCTCCCACCATTGCTATCCTCTGGCACAGAATTAAGGGTTTTGACTCCTCTATTCCCCGCCTAGCAAACTACAAAACTGGAATCTTCCATCACCTGAAAGTTGATCACTTCCCAACATGACTTGCTTTTGGTTCACATAAGTCCAGGGAATGGGACTGATTGTGTCAGGTAATCAAAAATGTTTCCTGTGCAGAATAACTTGTACAATGGTAATAGACCTATAATTGGTTAATGACTGAATCACATATTTTGGTGGAGTTGCAGAATAGTCTTTCCTACCTCCTTTATCTTTTGTGATGGTATTCTGAGTCATTGGTTCATCTGTTGACTGAATTTGTGACTACATCACTGGAAATGGGAAGGGAAATTCTTCTGTGATTACATTATTTGAGTGGGGAGAGAAAATTCCTCCCTCACTGAGGAATCAAATTTAACATTTGATCCTTATAGTAAAACCACAAAGTAGATGCTATTATTCTCCTCATTTGACAGGCAAGTATACTGAGATGCAGAGAGGTTAAATGACTTACCAAGGATCATACCTGAGCTATTAATTGCTGAAGTGAAATTTTAATTCAGGGCTTCCTGAATCTGAGTTCAACACTCCATAGTGAGATGGAAAAATTCCTGAGAAGGACCAGGCCTTTAATGGAATAATGTTGATGGGCTGAAAGATGTGATGAGAATAATTAAGGTGGGAAAAATGACATGTCAAAATCAAATGGGAAATAGAGTCCTAATAGTCTGATGTCTGTTTGCTTGTTTTTGTTTTCAGAATACTGAAACCTAAAGATTCATTGTGAAGATGGGACCAGATTGTGGCAGGCACTGAATACCAAAATAGTTTTGACTCAGTACTTTCTAGAAGTAGAAAGTTTATAGAGGTTCTCTAGCAAGCAAGTGACTTTGGAGGGTGTGGTGGTGGGGGGGGATAATCCAATAACAAAATAAAAGATGGATGGAATTCAAAAAGCCAGAAAAAGGACAAATCATTTAAATAAGAACATAAGGTAATAAGAACTTGATGGTGTCAGTGAGAATGAAAGAGAAATAATGAATCTGAGATACAGGAAGATCTGGGCCCAAGGAAAATAGAGGAAATATAAATTTAACTCTCATACCTTTAATTATGAAGGGATTAAATAATCTAGTAGAATGAAAGTGTCCCATGAGTTAAGAAAATGAAATCCTACAATCTGGTGTTGCTTGCAAGAAACATAACTGGAAGCAAAGACACGCACAGAGGGACTGAAACATAATTTCGTATGCACCAGTTAAATCTCTCTGAAACAGAGGCCATAAGTGTGCTACCAGACAAAGTAAAGACAAAAATTCACAATGTAAAAAGATGTAACAAGGAGACTGCATTATACTGAAAGGGACCATTAGCAGCAAAGTAAACACATCAGAACAAATCACAGAAACAGTTTAAAATTATGTAAACTAGAATTATAAGGATGAAAAAAACATATCAAAACATCTGGGAACAGCCAAAGCAGTCTTCTTGGGAGAAATTATATCCCTAAAAACATACATGAAAAACATAGAGGAGATTACTTAACTGAATATCTACTTTAAGAAATTAGAAATCCAATGAATAAAAAAACCTAAAATAAGCACAAAGAAGAGAAGATATTGGTAATTGGAAGAGGAAATAAACTGGAAATAAAGTGAGAAATTGTTTTTTTGGGGGGGGAAACTATACTATAACTATGTTTTAACTGAAAATCAGCTTGTGGAACTTATTCTTGCAAGTCGAATACAAGTTTTTTCAATTCATGCATTTTTCTTCTGTTAGAAGACTAAGTATGTCAGGGAGAAAAACTAAATCAAACACATTAGGTAATAGCCCCAAATGTACGCCTGCCTAACCAGTCCCTCCCTTTGGCAAACAAAATTCATTGTATACTTCACATTTCAGCATCTATTTCCCTTTTAACTCCTAAAATTCTTTGAGGAATTATTATCATTCTTTCTGTCAACTAGCTTGTTGACTGTTGCACAAAGAGAAAAAAAGAATATCGTTAAGCATGTCTACTTGATGAGGTTAAGGACAGAAAACAGAAGAAAATATTTACTTGGGAAGAAATTTTATTATTTGGGTCAATTATACACTTGGGATGGGCGAATCCAGCTGAAGCCTGGGTTTTTCGAATAAACCAAAATGATTTTTCAAATACTCTGGGTTTCATGAAAAGTTTTCTGTGTAACTTTTAAACTGATATGAGTTGTGAGTTGTGATACACGTGTTTTAAAAATCACTTAAGCGTAAATCATCAAAAAGTTGTCAAACAAGCCTATGAACTTATTTAGAAATGCTTAAGCTTTTGATACTGGGAATTTTTTTCTTATGAAAAAGCAAAAAATCCACAAGGCTTTATTGAAGCTAAAAGTCCTTAGACCCCAAGTTTCTGCTTTATTTATAGTTTGATTTTAGTCAAATGTGGAAGATTAATACTATGCATATATTAATATTATGTAGGCTTGCAAGATTTGCACTTAACTATTGTATTATACAAATATATCGCAACAATCCAAGTGCTTACATGTCGCCACAAAGAAATTCCTGTAGGGAAGACAAATCAGGGGGTACAATTTGATATCATTTGTCCCATCACTCTTATTTAGAAAACTACTTTTTCAAGAAATCAGTCAAAATCTTTTAAGGGGAAAATAATATTCTCACTGCATGTATCATAGGATGCCATATTTTCCTGTCTCTAGCTTAGCTGAATCTGGAGAAGAGACTAACTGATCAATTTAATATACACCTAAATCTTGAACATTTATACACGATTGTCTCTTTATGGAGAGTGTGAGCTTGGTAACAGGTTATGATTGTATTCCCAAATCCAGCAGAGTTAAGTATGGAGAAACTCAACATCAGGTTGGCCACAAGCTCATGAATATTTTTGGCAACAGCAACTTTACCTTCTCTTAAGTCACAGATGACTTGT
Organism: Monodelphis domestica; assembly: GCF_027887165.1. Taxonomy (NCBI): domain Eukaryota; kingdom Metazoa; phylum Chordata; class Mammalia; order Didelphimorphia; family Didelphidae; genus Monodelphis; species Monodelphis domestica. The sequence continues at coordinate 6,478,696 of NC_077230.1, forward strand.
GAAGTGCACTGGTGGGGAGGCCACCACCCGGAAGACCCCCTCTAATATTACCTTGAATTAAAAAGATTTTCAAAAGCATCAAAATGTTTCTGGTTAGCCTGGGCAAAAGTAAATCCACGTCCTTTTTTGGAATAGTTTTCCTCCTCTCATAGTAATTTTTTCATGACTGAATCCAAGGTTGAATTATATTTTTCCCATGCTATATTCAAGTGACTGAAGACTTTGAAATAATAAACTATTAGAAGGAGCTAAGAGAATTAGCAGTTGCTGTTACTAAATAACGGTCCAGAAAGACTTGAAAAATCTTAGCTAACTGATCTCTGTATAATTATAATAACCAAATGTGATTCTTTTTTTTAAAAAATTTATTTAGTTGGTTAATTAAGAAATTTTTTCCATGGTTACATGATTCATGTTCTTTCCACTCCCCTCCCTAACTCTAACCCTCCCATAGCCAATACGCAATTCCACTGGGTTTACATGTGTCATTAATCAAGACCCATTTCCATATTATTGATATTTGCAGTATGATGATCATTTAGAGTCTGTATCCCTAATCATATCCCCATCGACTCTTGTGATCAAGCAGTTGTTTTTCTTTTCTGTTTCTACTCCCACAGTTCTTTCTCTGGATGTGGATAGCATCCCTTCTCATGAGTCCCTCAGGATGGTCCTGGATCATTGCATTGCTACTAGTAGAGAAGTCCATTGCATTCAATTGTACCACAGTGTATCAGTCTCTGTGTATAAGGTTCTCCTGGTTCTGCTCCTCTCACTCGGCATCAATTCCTGGAGGTCTTTCCAGTTCATATGGAATTCCTCCAGTTCATTATTCCTTTTAGCACAATAGTGTTTCATCACCAATATGTACCACAATTTGTTCAGCCATTCCTCAATCGAAGGGCATCCCTTCATTTTCCAATTTTTTGACACCACAAAGAGCTTGACCATAAATATTTTTGAACAGGTCTTTTTTCTTTTTATCTCCTTTGGGTATAAACCCAGCAGTTCTGTGGCTGGATCAAAGGGCAGGTAGTCTTTTAGCACCCTTTGGGCATAGTTCCAAATTACCCTCCAGAATGGTTGGATCAATTCACAACTCCACCAGCAATGTATTAATGTCCCTATTTTGCCACATCCCCTCCAAAATTTATTACTTTCCTTTGCTGTCATGTTAACCAATCTGCTAGGTGTGAGGTGATACCTCAGAGTTGTTTTGATTTGCATCTCTCTGATTATTAGAGATTTAGAACACTTTTTCATGTGCTTATTAATAGTTTTTATTTCTTTGGCTGAAAACTGCCTATTCATGTCCCTTGCCCATTTATCAATTGGGGAATGGCTTTTTTTTTTTTTTGACAATTGATTTAGCTCCTTATATATTTGAGTAATTAGACCCTTGTCAGACCTTTCCCAATTTGTTGCTTCTCTTCTAATTTTGGTAGCATTGGTTTTAGTTGTACAAAATCTTTTTAATTTGATGTAATCCAAATGATCTATTTTACATTTTGTAATTTTTTCTAACTCTTGCTTGTTCTTGAAATCTTTCCTTTCCCAAAGATCTGACAGTTATACTATTTTGTGTTCACCTAATTTACTTCTAGTTTCCTTCTTTATGTTCAAGTCATTCACCTATTTTGAATTCATCTTGGTGTAGTGTGAGATATTGATCTAAACCGAATCTCTCCCATACTGTTTTCCAATTTTCCCAGCAGTTTTTGTCAAATAGTGGATTTTTGTCCCCAGAGCTAGGATCTTTGGGTTTATCATATGCTGTCTTGCTGAGGTCATTTACCCCAAGTTTATTCCATTGATCCTCCCTTCTGTCTCTTAACAAGTACTATATTATTTTGATGACCACTGCTTTATAGTAGTGCTGTTTAAGATCTAGTACTGCTAGACCCCCCTCCTTCACATTTTTTTCATTATTTCCCTTGATAACAAATTTGATTCTGAAGAGGAAATATAAGAATGTACCTCCCTCCCTTCTTTTCAGAGAGAAGTCTTAATTTGGGTGGAACACTCCCTATATTATTGCCCGACTTGAGTCCATGTGTTGATTTGTTTTGCTGAATTTAAATTAAAGTTTAAAAAGTGAAAAATTAAATGAAAAATTTTAATGTAAATGAAAATTTCTTTGTTTCAAGGAATAGGGAAAGGAAAGAAGAACATATGGAGAAATTCATGATTTGAATTAATCTTTCATATATTGGTTTGTAGTTTATAGTTCTTCTTTTGAGAGATATATGTTCATTTTCTTTAATCATTTATCTATCGTAGCATTCCTTACTATGGTATAAATGTGGGTTGAGGAGGTGTCTAGATGTAGTAGATAAAGAAATGGCTTCAGAATTAGTTCGGGTATCGCCTCTGATACATTCTAGTTGTACCATGTAAAAATTAAAATTAATATACAATAACTCCAAGTATTATATTTTGTAAGATTTATTAATAATCACTAGAAGTAACAAAATAAAACCACGTGCCCATGGCTAATCTACCTGCTCAAAAAGCCCATTCTACCAAAGTCACAACATAGGAAGGAAAAAGAGCTAAACACAGAACTCCACCCAATTTATCTTCTGTCTAAGTCAGCACCTAACAACAGGAAGTGAATAGGCTCCTGGGTAATGTAGTTCAAAGGTACAAGAATTCTAATTACTCATTCTCCCCTGAGATCCTTTAGAAGACTAGTCTTTCCAATGGATCTTATAAACATAATCAACTTTAAAATTACAGTAATTTGGTGATAAAAGGAAAAGAGAACAAAACCAATGAATGGTAGGTGCATTGACAAAAAGCCAATTGGGGGCAGTTCAGCATAAAAATATACATATAAAACAAATGTGTTCAACCCCCCATAGTTCAAATCACCACATCCCAAAGTTCACTCTGGATCTTCTGGTGCAGTGTGTGGTTTCTGAAGGCATCTTCCCGGTGCCTTCTCCAAACAATTCATTTTCTGGATTCGGGGAGGTAGCATGTTTCTTATCCTAAAAGTACTCTCAAAAGAATTCAAACTTTGCATTATAGAATAATAATACATTCTCCCCTGAGGAGGATGGTGACAAACACAGGGATCATTCAGGGATACATGACTGGTTATGAGGTATATGAATCAATTGGCAAGAGAAATAAAAAATGTCAAAAAATCCAAATAAAAGAGAAAAATAACTTGTGAATGAAGTATAAAATATCAATGTCTTATGTGTAAAAATAAACCTATAAACAGGTCCTTGAATCAGGGCACAATTAAAGTGACATGTCACATAAATCTGTAGTATCAATTATGCACTTACCCAAGCAGCAGCTAGGACTACAGGAAATTTTGCCATATTATGAAAGACAGAAAAGGGACTAGATTTCAAAAGCAAATTGGGAAATAGCATTCTGTGGTCTTGTTTTCCTTTCTTTCAGTGATACTGGAGTCAGGATGGCAGCCAAAGTGAGGTACTTGGAAGAATGTAGGATGAGGAAGATCTGCCTCTGATATATGTCAAAGCAGTCACAACCTTGAACCCCAAACATGTTCAAGTCCTCTTATCTCGGTTCAAATTTCATCCATCCTATTGGGATTGGTTGGTCTCTTTGACTTTGTACTCGATTGGCACTATGCAGGTTAGCTTTGTGCTTCTTTGGCACTGTGCAGTGGCTCTTTTTGTATTCCTTTCTCCTGGAATCAAACAGAATCATTAATCAAAGTCCCATTATTTTAAACAATTAATGGTAGGTTTCCAGAGTCTAAAGCTTTCGAGTATGCATTAATATTAGGGCTAATGGATATTGTAAACTTATATTAGTGCAAAATTTAAAAAAAACCCATTAATACAGGTATCATGTGGTTCAAGTACAAAAAAATGAGAGCGGAAAGAAAATTCAAATATCCTATTGCACATACAAGGAAAAACAATAAAACAAATTTTAATCAAAAATATATAGTTCACAATTAGTGACACATTGTGTTTGCCAAGGAGAGGCACAGTACAAAAGTTTCTCACCCAAAAATGAGATACATTTCCTTTTTAACTTGGCCATGATCCACTGTGTGAGTGCACTGATTTTTTTTTTTACAAAGTAACAGATTTATAAAACAGTAATACAGTAGGTAATGCAAATTCAAAGAAAGCACCAAAATTCCCAAAATTCCCAATAGCCCAGTTAATGACAATAGCAATTAAACCCACTAATCATATAGGATTCACATGAGTCTACTGTGTAACATTTCTTTTTTTAAACCTTAGAAGCTAATGGGTACTTGTCACAATTTTTACAGGTATAGCAAATCTTCAACTTTGGCTGAGATGTTTTTAACAAAGTCTATTAGTGCCATCATTTCAAAATATGGCAGGGGAGCCCAGAAAAAACACAAACCTCTTTACTGCTGATGAAAACCTTTTTGAGTCTAAAATGTCACCAAAAATCTAGATCATTCTGGTGGAAGGGTAGAACAAGCCAAAGAGTTACAAATATTAAAAAACAAAATAAAACCTATTCATTTTGAAGCTACTAGGCTGCACAGGAAAAATCATTCCCACCTCCCAGATAAGATTATAACCCATTTAGAGGTAACTAAGCCTCTTGGGAAACCTCCCTCCCTCTGGTATGAGACTGCAACAGCTCTAAAGGCATGTCTTTTATATGTCCCATCCATTGCACTATGGAGGTGACTACAATAAGCAGTCAATACATAACGACAGGAAGTGAGTGGGCTCCTGGGTAATGTAGTTCAAAGGTACAAGATTTCTAATTACACAACCACCATGGGAAAGCTGCTTAACCTCTCAATGTCTAACCCATTTTCTAACAGTCTAAGCTCTAAGTTTCAGAGAAGATAATCTGCTTTAGCACAGTAGTGCTAAGGACTCAGGAAGTTGCTTCTTGAGAGTTTTCTACACTATTGAAATAATTATATACATATGCTTATATTTTATTAGACCTGTGATTTTGTATGCATGTATACACAAATATACATATATGTGAATATACACACATTATATATGCTGTGTGTATTGAACACTGTTTATAACACTTATTATAAATATTTATGTATAATATATGTTAGATGTTACATGTAACATGTTATAAATGTATTTACCTTTGTTGGCAGAATCACAACAGTGTACTAATATGCCTCATTTCACATCTTCAGCATATTTCCATTTTTGGTCAAATTTGCCAGTCTTACGGACATTTCTCTAATTATTATCTCTGGTGACCAGGCAACAAGGTGGTTGCAGGAGCCCACGTTAGGAGCATCCAGAGATTTAAGCATAAATCTCATATTTCTCTCTATCTCTCTGCCTTGACCTATCCAAGTAATTTTAATAAACTTTATAAAATTCTAAGGATCAGTCTCTTAAATTTAATTCTTACACACCTTTAACTAAGAATCTAGGTTATACTGACCAGAAACCCAGTCAGAGATGAAGACTGATGCAAAGAGTTTTCTCACAATTACACATCTCAAATAACTCATATGTCTCATCTAAAAACTGACCCCATACTTATCAATCAGTTATTGTTTCCATGTTCCTTTAATTGTTTAAAGATATTTTGGAGGGGAGGGGAAAGTGAAACATCTCATTCTCTGATTTCTAATTTGTTTTTAATGTATAAAAGTCTTTATCTCCCTTCATTCAAGATCCAAGAGCCAAAGCTGAGAAAGGTTACCGGTTCCAATTTGTTGAGCAATTAGCATTCATTGCTTAATAAATTGATATGCTCTGAAGTTTAAACCTTTGTTTCTATAGTCATTTCATCATTAAGCTACCATATAATGGTGGGTTATATCTTTTGACTATTAATTGAGAGATGGCTCTTATTTTTGCAAATTTGAATTAGTTCTCAAACTTCTTACAAAGAATTCCTTCCAATTTCCCACTTCAATTCTAATTTTAGCTGCATTAACTTTGTTTGTACAAGACTTTAAAATTTTTATACAATCAAAATAGTCAATTTTACCTCCCATGAACCTCTCTCTCTCTCTCTCTCTCTCTCTCTCTCTCTCTCTCTCTCTCTCTCTCTCTCTCTCTTTTCTCTCTCTCTCTCTCTCTTCTCTCTCTCTCTCTCTCTCTCTCTCTCTCTCTCTCTCTCTCTCTCTCTGTCTTGTTTGGTTAGATAAGATATGTAATTTCTTGCTTCTCTATTTTGTTTATGTCTAACTCATGCGTTGGAATTTAGATGCAGTGAAATGTTAGTAGATGATTATTACTTTTACTGGTCTATATAACTAACTATAACTGGTCTGTAGTTTCTTCCATATTGCTTACCGGTTTGCCAAAGAATACTCCAATAAATGGAATTCTTGGGTTTATTAAATCCTAGATGATTGTTCTCATTTGCTTTTGTTTATTGTGTACTTAATCTGTTCCATTTTATTAATTGATGACTCATACAAAATTTTTTTGATGTTTCTTGCTTTGTCATATAGTTTGAGATGCGTTACAGTTGGACACCCTTCCTTCCCACCTTTTTAAATTCCCTTGGTATTCATAACATTTTGTTCCTCATAATGAATCTTGGTTTTTTTTTTCTAGCTCTATAAGGTAATCCTTTAGTAGTTTGATTGATATAGCACTGAATAAGTATTTAAGTAGTATTGTTATTTTTATTATATTGGCCAGTTCTACAAATAAGCAATTAGTATTTCACCATCATATATATCTTTTACTCATTGAAAGACTTTAAAAATTATGTTCTTAAAGTTCCCATTTATGTCTAGTTGGGTAGATTCCCAATTATTTTATAAAGTTTATAGTTATTTTACATATAATTGCTTCTTTATTCTTCCCTCTGGATTTTGTTGATAATATACAGAAGTGTTGATATTTTATGTGAATTTATTTTATATCCTACAACCTTGCTGAAATTTTTATTTCAGGTACTTTTTAGTTTATTCCATAGGGTTCTGTAAACATTATATCTTTTACAAAAAAGATGATAATTTTGTTTTTGCTTTGCTTCTGTTTATTCCCTCAATTTTTTTCTTGTCTGTTGCTTTAGTGTTTTTACTCCTATATTGGATAGTAATGGTAATAATAGAGATCCTTATCTATAGGATATGTGTCTATCTTATCTTCATTTCAGATAATGCTAGCTCTATATTTTAGATAAGCAACTTCTCATTTTAAGGAAAGCTCCTTCTATTTCAATGCTATCTAAAATATATTTTAAAATGGGAACAGATGTATCATCAGAATCAAATAATATATGTTTTTGGTTGGTTTTATTATTAATATGGTAAATGGTGTTTTTAATTTTCCTCATATTGAACCAGTTTTGTATACTGGTTATAAATTCAGTCTGGTTAAATGTTATATGTTGCTACATCTACTTCCTAGTATTTTATTTTAAAATTTTGCATTAATGTTTATTAGTGATATTGATATAATATTTTTTCTATGTTTTAACATCCCTGGTAAAGGTTTCAAGACCATATTTATCTCATTAAAGGAATTTTGTAAGATATTTTCTTTTCCTGTTTTAAAAAATACTTTATGTAGTATTTTAATTAATTATTTTAAAAAATACTTATAGAATTTGTTTTTTAATCCATTTGGTCCTCCTTGTTTTTTAACCTTCAGCTCTTATATAGCTTGTTCATTTTTTTTTCTTAAATAAAGTTAAGTATTTTATTATCTGAACAGTTTATGTGGGTGATATATATGTATACTTATAAATTTATATATTTGTATATATGGTAAATATTCATATATTTTATTTAGATCATTATTTTTATTGACATATAATTAGACAAAATTATCCCTTGTATTTTTTTATTGGTTATGAAAACATCTTCCATTTTTAACACTACTAATGTGGTGATGAAATTCTCTTTTATATTCATTAGCTAATAGTGTATCTATTTTATTTTTTAAAGATAATTTAGTTTTATTTGCTAACTTGGCAAGTTTTGATACTTCAATTTAAAAAATGTCTCCTTTGATTTTCAGGAATTCTCTTTTCTAGTTAATTCTTTTAAAAATATTATAGTTTTTCTATTAAAAATACATACATAATTCATTGAGCTGCAACTTCTTTTATTTTAGAAAGTATTTACATATAAATTTAGAGATGCACATTTTGCCTTGTCTTCATCCCAGATTTTTGTTATGTTTCATTGTCATTATCCTAAATGAAATTGTTTCTGATTTATTTTTTAACCAATCCATTCTTTAGTATTATTTTATTTAATATCTAATTATAATTGAATCAAAAATCCAATTTAATCTATGTTTCAAAGGCTCTTTATTGACATAATTACATTAATCAAGATCAGTAAAAGATGCATTTAATATTTCTGCTTTCTTGCATTTAATGAAGTTTTTATATCTTAAGAGTCAATTGTTGTGCAAGTAGCACACAGATGAGAAATAGGTATACTCTTCTATTTCCATTCAGTATTCTCTAGAAGACTTTCATATCTAACATTTCTAAAATTTTATTCAGGACTTTATTTTCCTCTTTTTTATTTATTTGGTCTGAAAGGGATAAATTGAGGTTTCTTATTATTTTAATTTTATTATTTTTCTCTGTAACTCATTCAACTTTCCCTTAAAAAATGGTGATGCCATACTATTTGGCTTAGTGTTGTTATTATCATTGTCTATGGTATTTTTCAGCAAAACATAATTTCCCTGTTTATCTTTTAAAAGTTAGAACTATTTTTGATATTGTTTTGCCTTTAATCATATTGTTACCCCTGCATTTTTTAAAGACTAAATACAGAAATTTAATTCAAATAATCTTTGATAAATGCTGATCCTCCTGGAAAAGTTCTCTTTTTAATTTTTTATTTAGAATATTTCCCCATGGTTACATGATTCATAATCCCCCCTCTCCTGCTCTCTCTTCCCCCCACCCAAAGCCGACAAGCAGCTCCACTAAGTTATACATGTTTCATTTTTCAAAACACATTTCTATGTTATTCATATTTGCAGTAGAGTGATCCTTTAACATCAAAAACTTCATCAGATCCTTATTACACTATGTGATCGAGCATATATTTTTCTAATGCATTTCTGGTTCCACAGTTTTTTCTCTAGATAAGGATAGTGTTCTTTCTCACAAGTTCCTCTGGATTGTCCTAGATCATTGCATTGCTGCTGGTAGAAAAGTCTATTACATTCAATTGTGCCATAATGTATTAGTCTCTTTAGTGTATAATGTTCTCCTGGTTCTGCTCCTCTCACTCTGCATCAATTCCTGGAGGTTGTTTCAGTTCACATGGAATTCCTCCATTTCTATATTCCTTTCAGCACAATAATATTCCATCACCAACATACACCACAATTTATTCTGCCATTCTCCAATCAATGGAGACCCCTTCATTTTCCAGTTTTGTTTTTTTTTTTTGCCACCACAAAGAATACAGCTATAAATATTTTTTGTACAAGTCTTTTTCCTTATTATCTCTTTGAGGTGCAAACCCAACAGTGGTGTGGCTGGGTCAAAAGGCAGGCATTCATTTAAAACACTTTGCACGTAGTTCCAAATTGCCCTCCAGAATGGTTGGATCAATTCACAACTCCACCAGCAATGTATTAGAGTCCCAATTTTGCCACATCCCCTCCAACATTTATCACTTTACTTTGCTGTCCTATTGGCCAATCTGCTAGGTGTGAAGTGGTACTTCAAAGTTGTTTTAATTTGCATTTCCCTAATCAGGATTGAAGCATAATAGATTCAGCTTTAGTCCCTTATCTTAATTTTGTGTTTATCTTTGTGTTTCAATTATATTTATTAGAAACAACATAAGGGATCTTGGTTTCTAATGAACATACTCTTTTATTTTATGGCTGTTAATCCCATTTCCATTCATGGACATGATTACTCCATAACCTTTTCTATTCTTTTTTTTTTCACTTTCTTTATAAGAGTTTATTTTGCTTTGATCAATTCCCTTTTGAATCTACCTTTTTAAAAATTTTACCTTGCCCTTAATCCTTTCCCCTTCTGTTCCCTTGTTTAGTGAAATTTCTCTACTCAAATGTTTGTGTATACATGTATATTCTTCTCTCTTTTGTCTAGTTAAGATGAGAACGATGTTCAAATGTTGCCCAATCTCCCATCATTACATCTTCATTCTTGTACATCTTACTGCTTGAACACCCAGTTTATGTGCTATAATTTCCCCCATTTTTTCACTTCCTTTCTCTACACCAGTGTATTCCTCTTCCCCTGTCTTCCTTTTAAAAAAAATCATTAGAACATAACAGAATTTCTGCAAGGCCCTTCGGTTAGTTAGACTTTCTCTATGAAAATTGATATATCATTGTTCATTCTTTGTTTTTAAAGAGGACCAATTATATCACAAGGGCAATGTCTTGACTTCCACATAAATTTGGTTTCAGTGAGGCAGAGTTGTGTAAAGTTGTTGGTATCACTCTCTCTTCCTGAATTATTGAAGTCTTCTGGCAGGAAAAAAGTCAAGACAACTTTTCATGGCTTGTAATATGGTGGATGACTTTGGCATCTTCTGACCAAACTCTAGATGTTCCATGGTTCTCGCTTTAGCTACTTTCATGGCAGATGGAATTGTTCTCACCAACCTATTCTGTTGGAGGAAGTCTTCATATGCTTGGGGTAGACATGCCTCAAATTCACCAATGGGTTTGAAGCCTACTGATTAACCTCAGTCTAGTGTAGCCCTTCTGTTAAGATGGTTTTACCAATATATGATCTTTGGGCATACTTTAAATTTATTTTTAGTTCTTTTTAAACTTTCATTTTATATCTTCCAGAAATTCTGTTTGGACTTACATTCAAGTTGAACTTTTTCTTTAAGGTTTTGTTTGTGCATATTTTTTGTTGTAAAATTATTATTAGGGATCCTTAATGAAGGGGGCAAGTGAAAGGATAAAATATGTAAGAGAGAAATCAAATCCAACCATGCAAGAAGCAGAGAGTGAGCAGGGGAAGTGCAAGAAGAGAAAAAGCTCAAGATTACAGTCAGAGAACAGAAGCTGAGAGAACTCCAACTGCTACTTAACTTCTTCCAGCTAGCAGCCAGGGAGAAGGGGCAGATTAAAAAAGCTGGGAGGAAACTTAAGTCTCTCTGAAGATCAACTGCTTTTCCTTTGAACCCCTGGATACCTTTCACTCAGCTTAACCACAGCAGTCAGAGCCATTTGAGGCTATTGTGGACTGGGACTTTGAAGAAAGCCTTCTACAGAGAAATCCTTTCTCCAAAGATTTACTCTCCATCTCTCTCTCCCTAACCTGTCCTGGACTCCAATACTCAAGCTAGATTAGTTCAGGAGTAGGGACCAAACCAGTAGCTGGTTGGAAGAGGGGGCAAAACTGAGAGACTGAACCCTGAGATTTGGGGGTTTCAGTCTGTCAGTCAACAGGGCTTCCTGCTTACTCACTTTCCTCACTTGACACCCTTACCTCTCCCTTTCCTGTGTGAACCCAAATAAAGTGTCTACTACTTAGAATTAGGTCTGACTAATTTATGATACTAGGAAGGAGGGCTGAATATTTGGGGGAGAGCCATACGTCTCCCCAAAGAGGAGGGCTAGCTCAGGATCTCAGGGATCCAAAAACTAGATCCAAGAAGCAATCCTCTCCCCTGGCTGAGGAGTAACTCCAGGTCTTGGGGGGGCGCAGAGTGGCAGTTGGTGTACTTGAGGGACCCAGAGGCAAAAGAATCCATCCTGCCTCTCCACAATAGCTGAGACCAAAAGGGAAGGCAGTGTGCCATTTTACCAAAGCTCTTTCCTCTAGTTCTTAACCTCCACCTCCCAGAACCATTCTCTGAGGAGACATACTCGGTCCTTCAGGGAGACAAAACTGGGTTACCTTCCCCCAAAGGAAAGAGAGGGGAAGATCAATCTCTCCTCCCTCTCCATTCTCTCAACTCCCTCCAGTTCCCCTGTGTGTGTGTGTGTGTGTGTGTGTGTGTGTGTGTGTGTGTTCCCTTTCTGGCCATACATTACAAGTAGAAAAACAATAAAATTTATATTAAAATTTAAAATACGAAACAAGCGAGCATACTAATGGAGAGCCACCCTTTATGTGCATAAATAATGGGCAAGGAGGATCTGGCCAGTGAAGGCACAGAGATGATGTTCTCCTTGTTCAAATCCACATGAAGGCTTGATGAGCCTACCGTCAGGTAGTCATACTAAGGGGACCCTCATGGGAAGAAAATCCCTTTCAGTTTGAGCCAACTTTCCTCAAAGACCAAAGGCATGGAGAGAAGAGAGCAAATGGGAGGAGACACGCTTGTTCTGTGATCTGTGGTCTTTTCAGTAAGTATTCCTTTGCCAAAGCTAATGGAGGCTAATTTATTGGGGAAATGTTCGTTCACTAATATAGTGGGCCACACTCTCGATGTCTACTTGTGAGTGATATTCAAAGCCACAAGCCCTACCTTGGGTTGTCCCTAGAATTCAGAAAAGAGAAAAGTAGGAGCCCCCCTAGTCTAGAGAGCTAACCCGCTAGTCTGAGGGACCCCTTTGGATTACTCTACACAAACACATTTCTTTTTTGTAATTGTTGTTGATTTTGTGCATACTTTGTTCTCTCTTTCTTTTTCCCAGTAAAGGGGAAGCTCTTAAGGCCAAGGACTGTCTCTATACCTAGTAAAAAGTCCATAATGAGTGCTAATTGTTGAATTGAATTGGATAGGGTAGGGTAATAGAGGAAAAGCAGATTCACCATGCTGGAAGAGCAACTCAAATGGGGGAAGGCCAAGAAGGACAGAGAATTCCAGAGAAGGAACAGAAGAGCAGAGAAGATCCAAGCAGTTACTGAGTCCTTCAGAGAGGTTGGTCTACCTCTGAGCTTGATCATCCTTCTGTGAATCCAGACCCCCTGAATCCAGTGGAAGATGACAGGAGTGGAAAGGACTCTATCATGGAGCCATCCACTCAAGGAAGATTTCCTCTCCATCCCTCTAAAGTGGTCCTTGGGAACTTCATATTATAAATAAGACAGAAAAAAGTCAGGGCAGCTCTCACACTGACCCTTCAGGATTTGGGGAGGGGGTCAGTTGTTAGTCTGTTAGGGACTTCCTACATCCCACTTTCCCATTGCCTTACCCAACAATCCTATTTTTCCTATTTTATGAGTGTTCCTTAAGAATAAATAGCTGTGGGGGCAGCAGGGTGGCTCAGTGGATTGAGAGCCAGGCCTAGAGACAGGAGGTCCTGGGTTCAAATCTGATCTCAGACACTTCCCAGCTGTGTGACCCTGGGCAAGTCACTTGACCCCCATGGCCTAGCCCTTACTACTCTTCTGCCTTGGAGCCAATACACAGAAGGTAAGGGTTTTAACAAAAAAATAAAAATAAAAAAGAATAAATAGCTGTTTCTTTAGATCAAGTGCCTGCCTCATAATATCTAGGGAGAGGGACCGACCTGAAGCTTGGGGAGAAGAGCTACACTTTCTCCTCAAAGAGGGAGAATCAGTTCAGTCTTGGATCTTACATTCAAGCCAGTCTCTAAAGGAATATAGTTTATCATCTCTGAAGACAAACAGTGTGGGTTTTACTAAGGAAAGAGAGGGGAGAACCAATCTATCCCCCCTCCACCTTCTGGCTCTCTCACACTTTGGCCTCAAAGTAAACGGAGTGGGTGGCTCCATCTTCCTCCCATCCAGGACAGTAGATTTCCAGCTCCCATATTTCAGATGAGGAGATGATAGTCTAGGAGGCGTCATTAATTTGCCCAAAGCCACACAAGTAGGCAAAGAACTCAGATCCTCTCTTCAAACTCAAAGTTCTTAATACTGAAAGATGCTGCTCCCATTTATATGATTTATGCACATATAGGTTAAATGTGATTTCATGCAGAAATTGCAACAGTTCTCTTGATCGACATAAGGAATGTAGTTCTAGCTGACATATTCATGTGTGCAAGTTTTATGCACAAGACGTACAGGTCTCGTTAATCTCCTAGAAATAACTAAATGCACAAGAATCTAAAGGATGAACTGGGTTATTTAATTTACTGTTAGAAAAAGTCCCGTCGAAGCATCATTTTACATAATCGTTCTTACTAATCACCAGAAGACAATTAGTCATCACCCAAGAGAAGCAAACTTTTGCAAAAGAATATTTTGACAGTGTAGTCATTTTACACTTTGTACCAAGTATTCATACGCAGATGTTCACAATAAAAATCTGGATCTTGGGTTCAAAGATTTCCCTCTGTGAATTCAGTGAGCAATTCTTCCAAGTGCTTATAGGAGTAACAATATATGCCAAACAAAATCATAAAGGAAAAGAGAGGAAGCAATTCTCATTACTCATTTCTAAAGAAAAATACTTTTGAAAATTCCTTTAACTCAATAGGGCTCATTCTTTTCTTCTGCCTTTCAACAATGCCCACGAAGCTGTTTTCCGATTAGATTTTCGTTCTAGATTAGGGTTGGAAGTGCTAGGAACTTGGGGTGCCTGGTATTCTTGGAAGAAAATATGTAGATAGACTTTGTTAAGCCAGAAGTGTGTAATCTGGAGTTCATACATTTCCTGGTAACTAAACCTTTGTGGCCCAAGTCCATTAACTTAGGAGATTCTGTCCTCCAAGGAATACGCTTTACATGTCCTTATCATCTCCAGGGAACAACAACAATAATAAAGGATCTTTGAATTGGAAGCAGCAACTTTCTTGGGAAACAAAAGGGAATTTTGCTCTGAGACAATTGTAACTTTATCTAGGCTCATATTTGCTGGAAATTTCACTTTGTTACGTTTTTTTAAAGGGTAAGACATAAAAAGAGTTTTCAATCGACTAACTCAATTTTTCTTAACAAAAAATCTTTAAGAAGAATCTTATTTAAACCAGTTGATTATTATTATTTTAAAATTCAAATTCTATAATTGTTCTTTTAACACAATCCCAATTTTCTTTTTTATGTCTTCTTCCATGATTGGGGACGAGTTAATAGCATGAATATTTAACCTTTAACGTCTATTCAAACAGTAGGCAGAAGCATGTATTCTCATCTTTTCAATCAGAGTGATTTAGAGGTCACATTATCATCATGACAAAGGATGATCTCCACAACCTCTTCAACCTCTCCAAAACAGAAATTCCTCATTGGAGATGATGCACTTTCATTTGTATCCATGAAGTAGGACCCCTGGAATCTAAGACAGCTAAAATCAACCCCCCTGAACTGCCACCTAGCCTGAGCTCATTCCGCATCCCTCGCCCAACACTCACCGCGATACTCATCAGGCAGCGAGCATATGGGATGAATTTCCCAGAAAGCCTATGGACCTACCACAGCCTTTCATCCTAGGCTGCCTCCTTCTTTTTTCTAATGAACTGAAGATTCTAGCTCCAGGTTGAAGAAGCTTATGTTGGGGTGGGGGGGCTAGATGGGAGGGGCACACAATGGCACCCTGGAAACAGTGTTCTTCACAGCAGAAGATCTTTGCAGGAGGTCAGAGGAGCAGAGAGAAAGCTGGAAAAAACTCATCAGTATAACCTTTCCCGCCCCACTCTTCACAGAGTCTCAGAGACCCAAACTACAGAAATCAACTCTATAGTATTATTGTAGGGTCTCTCTGAATTGCCAAATCCAGGCAGGCAAACTGAGGGAACAGAGAACGTAGGATAGGATGCCTGGGAGATGTAAAGGGGCTGTGGGAGTCCCCTAAGCCTGCAGGAAAGAGCTCACCATCCAATTGAGACTAGGTCTGTTCACCTACATGTCACTTGAGGCAGAGACCTGGGCTGGTGAACCATGAATTATCCTGCATGGGAAGAGGTGGAGACACTGAGATTCAGACTAGAAAAACCACCATCAGAGGGAAACGAGTCATTAAATGAACAATAGGGGAAAATAAGAAGGCAAAAACAACCCTAAAGATCCCAATAAGAATAAAGCCCAAAGACCTTAAATATACACAGACACATTAGCAGGGGAAAATTAGCAGCAGGAAGAAATAT
Source organism: Monodelphis domestica (assembly GCF_027887165.1). Lineage (NCBI taxonomy): Eukaryota > Metazoa > Chordata > Mammalia > Didelphimorphia > Didelphidae > Monodelphis > Monodelphis domestica. The sequence continues at coordinate 6,494,601 of NC_077230.1, forward strand.
GGCCTCCAGATATAGTAAACAAGTTCTGGCATATATGGAAAAAATACTATAAAACAAAGTAAAATGACCCAACACTCGATGAGAAAAAAGACGTGGAATTTGAGGAGAACATGGAACCACAACATGGTATTCTTCAGTGGTTTAAAAGATAAATAAGAATTGTGAGAGCAGAATTAGTGATTCATACAGCAAAAATTATGGGCAGAATAGAAAAACCTGAAATTGTGATCATTCTCTTCAAAGAAACAAAATAGAAATCAATTTATTCTGAATGCAAATACACAGATATGAAACATAATCTTGAAGAAGAGGAGCAAAAACCAGTAACATTAAAAGAAAATGTGCTTCCTATTCAAACAAAATATATTGATCTTGAACATAGGATGCATAGGGATAAGCTAAGGAAGGAAATAAGGTAAAAAACCTGAACACCATAATGTAATAAAAATAACATAAAACTGTCCAGAATTCCTGAATGTAGGAAATGAAATACCAATGGAAAGAATTTGTAGTTCTCCTCCATAAAGACAAAGCAAAAAACTCCCCCAAACTAAAAACTAAAAGATCCATAATAATTAAATTTAACATTTCCATTGAGAAAAAATGAATCACCTCCAGTCTCTAGGCCTGACTCTCAGTCCACTGAGCTACCCAGCTGCCCCTGAGATTATTGCTTCTTCAACGCCTCAAACAGTAGAAATTCAGGAGGGGGGAAATGGAGGTAAAAGTCCATGACAGCAAGAGCAGCAGTCACAGCAGTGAAAGACTTCTTTCTAAATGTAGGCAAGGAGACAGAGGTAAAGGTAGAAGTCATAATGGAGATGCTGGCCTGGGATTTTATGGACAGAACTTGGTGACAACCTCTCTATAGGTGTGAATTAATGTTTTTTTGTGGGACTATGTTACAAAGTTGGAGGGTACACAAAGTGGGGAGAGAAGTAGAGAAATAGAAAGGCGTATCAGGGTTAAATCAAGGACCGATGTGGTAATCCTTATGGTCTAAGTAAGATGAGTCCTCAGGAGAATGGGTTAGAAAATGAGTAAAGAAATATTTTCAAGCTTTTTTTGAATAATTTTGTTTTCATTGATAGAGACATACTTTATTTGGGGTTCTCATTAATCAATAAATTCACTAATAATCATTTATTAAAAGCCTACTCTGTGCTAGACATTTCACCATGTGCTAGGAATACAAATGTGAAAATAAAATAGCTCCTGATCTTAAGGAGCTAACATTTTACAAGTGTGAAGAGTGAATCAAACTCTCTTTGTCTATCAATCAGCAACTTCTAAGTTAATCAATCAACAACTTAAGTACCTCTACTTAGTACCTTACCAGTCAGTAAGTATGAGAGTTCTCAAGTCACTTGCTAGAGGGGGGTGACAACCCCAGAGGCCACTAACCCACCCCTTGGGCAGTGCTAAGCAAATTGAAAGACTGCAGTTGGTTCCTGTAAAGTGGGGGAGCAACAGGAAGTGATATTGATAAAACAGCTTTAAAAAGGCCACCTTGAGGATTCTCTCTGCATTGGTGAGCTGGACTGGAGGAGGAGATTCTTTCCCTGGATCATGTATTGGCTTGCAGTGTTGAGTGGAGTGATTCCTTCCTTGGTTCTTCAGTGAGGAGACCCTCTCTGCTCCTTGGTGCTTCAGTAGGACACTCCCTTCAGTGTGAGTTCTGGTGAGATTCTTGGCGGTCTTTCTTTGCCTCATGTGTGCTGAAGGTTCTTGGTGGATTCTCCAGGATCTCCTGGCTCTTTGGATTTTGGCTTCCTAATTAGGACTTTGTGTTCTGGTGAGATTCTCTTTTGGATTCCCATTTGCGGTCTGGAGACATTAGGATTAAACTTAGGGTATTTGTAGTTAGTGTGGAAGAGAGGAAATGGGAAGCATGCAAAGAGGCAGAAGCAGTGGCCGAGTGGTGACGTCAGTCAAACGAAGGCTCTATTTGGAAAGTTACCAGGAGGAGCAGTTGGAAGGAAAGGAGCAGACTAACTGAAGGGTTTTAACCTGGAAGACAGACAGGAGGAGGTCTGGTGACTTTGAAGGCAGAAGAAAGAAGGACAGAAGTCCAGATATCTCTCTGACTTGCTCTGTTGATGATAGTGACTGAACTTCCAGACCTATCAGACATCCCTCTCAATTTGAACTATATTCCAACATCCTCCAACCTAAGACTTACTGTAGTATTAGGGAAGTCCCCAACCCTCTTACCTCCATTTCTTATCCTTTCCTGTCTTTCCCAAATAAGCCCCTTACTTGAGATAAATAAGAGAAAGAATATTTCATGTGAAACATCATAAACTCACCCCTGAGTGATTTAGAAGAAAGAAGAAAAAGAAGGAAGGGGGGAGGGGAGGAAAGGGAGGCTGAAGAGAGGGAGGAAACGGGAGGAAGGGAGGGTAGACAAAAGAAAGAAGATAACTGCCTGATCTTTAGTTATCAATTACCAATCAATATAGTCTATTATTATTATTTATTACACTAGGCAGTACTTTCTGTCTCTTTATCTACATTCTTCCACTTTCATTCTTTCCACCTCTTTGTAAATAAAGCTGCTAAAAGTCATTTTGACTTAAGCTGTAATATTTTTAAATCAATGACCACAATACTACTTTAGAACTTTCTATTAGCATAAAAACCTAAATTTAAATGCTTACGCAGGGGAATACAATATTCAAGCATATGCAAAATAAATATAAGGTAATTGTGAGGAGAGGACACTTCACAGCTCAGGATACCAGAAAAATCTTCCTCCAGAAGGTGGCATTTGAATTTTGTTTTTAAAGAAACAAGCCATTCTAAGGGGAGAGGTAAAGAGGATATGTATTCTAGGCATGAAAGAATGCATTTTAAGCATGGGTGACAACAACTGCCTAAGGAACAGCAAGAAGGCTAAGGTTAGTTGGAATCAGCTTTTAAAATCATTCAGGAGAGTTTGTATTTTATTTTAGAGGCAATATGGAGTTGTTGGAGTTCTAAAAATTGTATTTTATTAATTTTGTTATATATTTCCAAATTATATATTAACTTTAAAAAAAAATGTGAGCTACAAATTCTTTCTTCCTTTGGCCTTACACACACACATTAAGTAGGCAAGCTATTCAATTATACACATGAAACCATGCAAAACATATTTCCATATTAACCATGTTGCAAAAAAAAGTAAAAAAACGATATTTCAATTTACACTCAGAGTTCATCAGTTTGTCAGCTCTCTCTCCCTGTCTCTCTCTTCTCTCTCTCTCTCTCTCTTCTCTCCCTCTCTCTCTCTGTCTCGCTCTCTCCCTGTCTCTCTCCCTGTCTCTCTCCCTCTCTCTCTCTCCCTCTCTCTCTCTTCTCTCTCTCTTCTCTCTTCTCTCTCTCTCTCCCTCTCTCTCTTCTCTCTCTCTTCTCTCTTCTCTCTTCTCTCTCTTCTCTCTCTCTCTCTCTCTCTCTCTCTCTCTCTCTCTCTCTCTCTCTCTCTCTCTCTCTCTCTCTTTCTTTCTCTCTCTCTGAATAGCAATTTCCTTCAAGAATCCATCTAAATTGTATTGGACCTTTGTAATTAAAAGTATCAGATCAAAGTAGTTAATTCTTTCACAACTGATAATTGATACAATATTGCTTTTACTATGTACAATGTCCTCCCAGACCTAATCACTTGACTTTGTATTGATCCATATATATTTCCCCCTTCATTTCTTATGGCACAATACTTTTCTGTCAAAATAATATACCACAGCTTGTTCAGTCATTCAATTCAGTTAATTGATGGGCATCCAAAGCTACTACAAAAAGAGCTGCTATAAATATTTTCCTACATATAAGTTCTTTTCCTTTTTCTTTGGTCTTTTTTGGAACATACGCTGCAGAGGTTTTGTTATGTCAAAGAATATATAGTTTTATAGCCCTTTGGGCATAGCTCCAAGTTATTCTCCAAAGTAGTTGGATCAGTTCACAGTTCCACTAACAGTACATTATTGTGTGGAGGTGATGTGGCAAAATTGGGACATTAATGCATTGCTGGTGGAGTTGTGAATTGATCCAACTATTCTGGAGGGCAATTTGGAACTATGCCCAAAGGGCGCTAAATGACTTGTCTGTCCTTTGATCCAGCCATAGCACTGCTTGCTGGGTTTGTACCCCAAAGAGATAATAAGGAAAAAGACTTGTACAAGAATATTCATAGCTGTGCTCTTTGTGGTGGCAAAAAACTGGAAAATGAGGGGATGCCCTTCAATTGGGGAATGGCTGAACAAATTGTGGTATATGTTGGTGATGGAATACTTGTGCTCAAAGGAATAATAAACTGGAGGAATTCCATATGAATTGTAATGATCTCCAGGAATTGGTGCAGAGTGAAAGGAGCAGAACTAAGAGAACAATGAACACAGAGACTAATACACTGTGGTACAATTGAATGTAATGGGCTTCTCTACTAGTAGCAATGCATTGATCCAGAACTATTCGGAGGGACATATGAGAAAGAACGCTATCCACATTCAGAGGAAGAACTGTGGGAGCAGAAACACAGAAGAAAAACAAAGGCTTGATCACATGGATCAATGGGGATATGACTGGGGAAGTAGACTCTAAAAGATCACCCTAGTGCAAATATTAATAATATGAAAATAGATCTTGATCAATGACACATGTTAAACCCAGTGGAATTGCACATCAGATACAGGGGGGTGGGGGAGGGAAGGGAAAGAACATGAGTCTTGTAACCATGGAAAAATATTCTAAATCATCTAATTAAGTAAAATTAAAAAAAAAAACACAACAGTGCATTATTGTACCAATTTTTCCATATTGTGAAAGGGAATTCTTTATTCTCTTTGTCTATGTTAAGTTAATCAACCAAAAACTTCAAGAAACCCTACTAAGGAAGGGAGTTCATGGCCACTTACTTGGAGAGCTCCATCCTTTTAACTCAGTCTGAAACTTGTGAATCCTTTGATAAGATTTTACACCTTCAGAGGATGAGAGGTATGGATCCCAAACTTGTGAATCCTATGATCAGAGTTGACATCTTCAGAGGCCTTTGATAAGAGTTGAGCCTTCAGAGGATGAGAGGTGTGAATTCCACAGACACTGCCCCTTGGGCAGTGCTAGACAATTTGGAAACTGTGATTGGACACTGTGAAGAGGGGCAGGGACAAGAAGTCGCCGTAAAAGCAAGCCCCAAACTCCCTCAGAGTAGATTGACTTTGAGAAGATAGTCTGAAGAGATTGTCTTCTGGAGATAGTCTTCTGATTGGAGAGAGTTTTCAAGGGATTTTATCTGGAGACTATAGCTTGGATCGTGGGCTTGGAGCTTGGCTTCAACTTAGACTCTAGACTCCTGGACTATTTTGTTGGGTGAGTGAAAGGCTGACTTCTTTCCTAGTTTCCTGAGAGACTAGCTTCCATATTAGAGGAGGCCATGTATGATTACTCACTACTAGCCTTCCTGGATGAGAGCTAATTAATCTCTGTCTGGATTAAGTAGACCCAGAGTAAACATTTAGGTTGATAGGATAGATAACCTCTCTAACCTTTGCACAATTCTCTATTTCCTTTCCGTTTTGTAAATATTTGTAAATAAATTTCTGACTCAAGATATAATAAATATTGGCAACCAAATAATTTTATAAAATTATTGTCCAATAATTAATTTTAACCTTTACAATATCACCCTCCTTTTCTGTCATGTTATCCAATTGATAGGTGTGAAGTGGTAACTCAGATTTGTTTAAATTTGTATCTCTCAGGGGTAGCTGGGTAGCTCAGTGGATTGAGAGTCAGTCCTAGAGATGGGAGGTCTTAGGTTCAAACCTGGCCTCAGACACTTCCCAGCTGGATGACCCTGGGCAAGTCACTTGACCCCCATTGCCTAGCCCTTACCCCTCTTCTGCCTTGGAGCCAATACACAGTATTGACTCCAAGAAGGAAGGTAAGGGTTTAAAAAAAATTTGTATCTCTCTAATAAATAGTAATTAAAAACATTTTTTCATATGACTGTGATTTTGATTTCTTCTTCTGAAAATTGGATATTCATGTCCTTTGACTATTTATCAATTAAGAGGCTCTTTTATAATGTGGCTCAAGTCTCTATATGAAATGAAGCCCTTAACAGAGAGACCTGCTATAAAATCTACCCCCTCTACCCTCAGTTTCCTGTTTTTCTTGTACTTTTGAATGCATTGGTTTTATTTGTGCAAGACTTTAAAAATTCATATAATCAAAATTATATATTATTTTCTTTATTTCTTATTTGTACAAACTCTTCCATTATCCATATATCTGATGGGTAATTTTTTTTGCTCTCCTAATCCCCTTTTTAAAAATATTGCTTTTTAAAAAATTTCAGATGGAAAACTTTTCACATTATAAACAATTTACTGAATTTGTCTGCCTTTTAAAAAATCTCTTATTTTCCCCCCACCCTAATTTACTTATGTCACCCTTTATGTCTAAATCCTACACTCATTTTGATTTTATCTTTGTTTATAGTGTGAGATGTTGGTGTGTGCTGTTATGAGGAATTTTATTTATCTCACTTGGGCTCTTTAACAGCAAAAGTCTTCTCATTAGCCCTCTGTCACTTTAAGAGGTCTATCAGAAAAGGGAGATTTCAGCTGGCTCTGGGCTCCAGTCTCTCTGACTTCCTTGGGAGCAGGTTGTTGGTTCATTCTCACAGACAATGGAGATCTGTTAGTTATTCTGAGAGTGTGGGGCACGTCTATGAATTTAAGTTAAAGTCTGATTCTGGAGAGCTTTTCTCCTAGAGGGAGGAGGAGCTGTCAGAGGAACTCTGTCCAAGCTCTCTGACTTGAGAGCAAGCCTGGGTCAGTGACTCTCTGCCAAGAGATTCTGACAGTTAGATTTGACACTTAGATTACTTTAAGGAGGTTGAAGAAGATTTTATTCATTAGAACAGTTTAGTTAGATAGAAATTATTATCTTTAGTGAGTGAGAGTAGATAAGTATAGGTCTGTCTTGGCGGATAAGAAGCTGCAAAGAAAGTAGTTAGATCTTGGGGGGGGTTATTGAGATATTTTAGTATAGCTTTAGAATTTAGACATAATATAAGATTAATAGATATTACGCCTATTTACTACCTCCTGTTTCCTCTTCCTACCTTTCTTCCAAATAAATAAGGGCTGTACCAAACTGCTTCCGGCCTTTTATTAACCATCTGCACAATAGTTTAACCCCCCAAGAGCCGTCTATAATATTGGTTTAATATAGCAGCTGATATATAATATCTTTAGTTCCAATATAACAATGCCTAGTTTCTGCCAAATTGCCTTCTATGAATTTTTGTCAGATAGTGAGATCTTTCCCCCAAAACTTGGATCTTTGGGTTCGCCAAATACTAGATTATGATTGTCGTTTGCTGCTATTTAGTATGTATCTCATCGTCTTCCTTCACATTTTTTTCATTGATTCTCTTTATATTCTTGATTTTTGTTCTTCCAGGTGAGTTTTATTATGTGTCGAGCTCTATAAAATAGTTCTTTGGAAATATGATGGGTATAGCAATGAGTAAGTAACTTAATTTAGACACTATGATCATTTTCATTATATTGGCTCAGTCTATTCATGAGCAATCAAGAGTTCTTCAGTTGTTTAGATGTCTTTATTTGAGTGAAGAATGTTTTGTAACTGTTTTACTATAGTTCTTGGATTTCTCTTGGTAGGTTAGATTGCCGGGTATTTTATTTTGCCTAAATTTATTTAAAATGGAATTTCTCTCTGCATCTCTTTATGCTGTGTTTTGTTGGCAATCTATACAAATGCTGATGATTTTGTGGATTTATTTTATAATCTGAATCTTTGGTTAAGTTGTTATTATTTCAACTAGTTTTTTTAGTTGATTCTCTAAGTATATCATCATACCATCTGCAAAAAGTTTAAATTGTGCTTCCTCATTATCCATTTTTCTTCCTTTCATTTCTTTTTCCTGTCTTACTACTATAGCTACCATTTCTATACAAGAGTAATGATAATATATATTCTTGCTTTACTCCTGATCTTATTCAGGAAGCTTTCAGTTTGTCTCCATCACAGATCATGCTTGGGGTAGTTTTTAGATAGATACCATCTATCATTTTAAGAAAGGCTCCATTGATTCCTATGCTTTCTAGTGTTTTTAATAGGAATAAATGTTACATTTTGCCAAAGACATTTCTGCACCTATTGAGATAATCCTTTGATTTTAAAAATTGATCCAGAAAATTATGCTTATAGTTTTCTTAATATTGAATTAGCTTTGCATTCCCAGTATGAATCCCACCTGGTCATAGTGTATGATCTTTGTGATATATTGTTGTAGTTTCTTTGCTAGTATTTTTTTAATGTTGAATCAGTAGTTTTTAGGGAAGTTGGACTATATTGTTCTTTCTCTGTTTTTGTTCTCGCTGGTTTATTAAATCCATATTTGTATCATAGAAGAAATTTAATAGGACACTTTCTTTACCCATTCTTAAAATAGTTTATGTAATATTGGAATTATTATTGTTTTAGTGTGTATAGAATTCACATGTAAATCCATCTGATTCTGGATTTTTTTCTTTTAATGGCTTGTTCAAATTCTTTTTCTGAGATAGGATTATTTAAGTATTCTATTTCTCCTATTATTCTGGGCAATTTATATTTTAAAAATATTCATAGATTTTACTTAGGTTATCAGTTTTATTTACATATAATTGGGCAAAACCATTCCCCCAAATTCCTTTAATTTCATCTTCAATGCATTCATCCTTTGTATTTTTGATACTGGTAATTTGGTTTTCTTCTTTCTTTTTAAAAATAAAATTAACCAATAACATATCTGTTTTATTGTTTATTTCCCATAAAAAATGACACCTAATTTTATTTATTTGTTCATTGTAAAGCTCTCTTTTAATTTTCAGGATTTCTATTTTGGTGTTTAACTGGGGATTTTTCACTTGTTCTTTAAGTTGCTCCCACTCCAGAGTCACAGATCTCTCCTTCTGACCTCTTAAGTTTTCTTGGGCAGGAAAAATGTCTCTCTCTGACCTTTTGTTGGTTATATTTAACTCTCCAGAATTTTATTTGAGTTGTCATTTTAAAAGTTCTTTGGAAGTAATTGAGAAAGAGAATGACATGATCAAATCTAAGGAAATCACATGCTCTGTGGAGAAAGAACTGGGAAGAGGACTGAGGTTGGGGAAAACAATGTGGAAAATATTCAATAATTCATGTAATGAAGACTGACATAGGATGTTGGTGTGCGAGTACAGAGAATGAGACAGTTCGACACTGCTATGCTAGTGCTTAAGTGTTGCTGCAGGCCTGACAACTGCCACATGTGTTGCCATTGTCCTCCTGTGATAGGACATATAGGTTCTGCCCCATGCCAGGAACTACCAAAGCCCGTCTGAGCCAAGATTATCCTCATACTAGGGCTACTAGTGCCACAAGAAAGGGGACGCCACTACCTCTGTCTGGCCTGCCACATGGATTAGGGCAGGAATTGACATGGGATCACTTAGGCAACTCCAAATGGTTTTGGCCAACTAAGTCCGAGCCAACTAAGTTCTTCCTCCTTTCGGTGGTTATCTTCAATGCGGCAAATTACTCCTGTTGTCAATCAGCCTCAGTTAAGGTTCTTGGAAGCTCCTTATATGCCAGACTCAAAAGACTGCCACTAGGCTGGGAGTATCCAGCTCAGGACTGCCTACCCAAAGAAAGCAAAAGAGGTGACCAACATATATGCCTTATCTACAATGCAATCATCATTTCTACCAACGTACAGGAAGGTGAGCGGAAATAGATTAGAGTTCCTAGCTCCAGAGAGGAGATGGTCTCTATTTTTAACCTTTCAAAACTGAGAAGCCCCCCACCGCGCCCCCAGTACTTGGAATACCCCTGTCCACATCCCAGATTCCCGACAGGCTTTTGTTTTCCTAGTGAGGAACACAGGAACCACCGTTCTCTCAGACAGCTACTCTGTGCCCTGCACCAGCATCCCATTGGCCAGGGGCCACCTACCTGACAGCTAAACACTTCCAAGTGGTTCTTTCAGCACCATTTTTAGCCTATCTAAAGAACCCATGGAGGAGGCTGAGGGCTGTGACACTGATGGGCCTGGAGATTATAAGGATTCTTAAAACAAGAAGTGTGCAAAGTCAGCAAACAGCATTTTTTAGAACAATTCCCATCTTCAAGACACCATTTTAAAGGACAGCATTTTCACATCTCCCTCTAGTTGCCAAGTGCTCACAGAAAGTTTGTTTTCCAATTTCCAAAAGAGACTGAAGATGCTTCATGCTAATTGGCCACTCAAATACCATGAGAAGTCGCACTTAAAGAACAGAGGCCACCAGAGGCTCATCTTCCCATTTATCTCCCACCCTTAATTCAACGAGGTCTTTCCAAAATATTTTTTATGTGTTATGACAAAAGCAGAAGGTCAGAGATGTTCAGATCAGGCTTGTACTTCACGTTCTAGATTAGAATAAAATAAGGCAACTAAAAAAGGATACACTGAGCACTTACATGTCTGTATCAGAGAACTGATAATAAGAGCAAGGGAAAGATATTTTCATCCAGGATATAGTTGATTTGGGTGGCACTACTTATTCTTAGTCATGTTACTGCTCTCCTGGTCTGAAACTTAATGTACCAGGTGAAGTTCCTCTTGTTTTGTTATTTTTCTTCTGCTTGTATGCATGCATTCAAGAGATTAGGTTATTTGCTTAAATCTTAGTCTCCTGAGTCAGTTAAATCTCAAGGACAATTGGATAATTTCAATACTTTTTTGTTAATTTAAATTTTTTATTTAATTAATTAATTTAGAATATTTTCCATGGTTACATGATTCATGTTCTCCCCCCCCCCCCCGCCATTGCCAAAACACAATTCCACTGGGTTTTACATGTATCGTTGATCAAGACCTATTTCCCTATTGATAATTGCACCAGGGTGATCATTTAGAGTCTACATCCCTTTCATATCACCATCAAGCCATGTGATCAATCAGTTGTTTTTCTTTGGTGTTTCCGCTCCCACAGTTCTTCCTCTGAATATGAATAGCGTTCTTTCTCATATGTCCCTCAGAATTGTCCTGGATCACTGCATTGCCACTAATGGAGAAGTCCATTACATTCAATTGTACCACAGTGTATCCATCTCTGTGTACAATGTTCTCCTGGTTCTGCTCCTCTCACTCCACATCAATTCCTGGAGGTCCTTGCAGTCTCCATGGAATTCCTCCAGTTCATTATTCCTTTGAGCACAATAGTATTCCATCACCAACAGATACCACAATTTGTTCAGCCACTCCCCGATGGAAAGGCATCCCCTCATTTTCCAATTTTTTGCCACCACAAAGAGCGCAGCTATGAATATTCTTGTACAAGTCTTTTTCCTTATGATCAATTTCAGTACCTTTTAAGTAACAGATTTAGCCTTTCCCGTATACCCTAAGAAAGTCAAAGACAGAAACAAAGTTCTAATTTATACCAAAACATTCCTAGCAACATCTTATGGCAGCAAAGAACTTGGAAAACTTAGGCACCTATTAATAAGGGAATGGCTAAAAAAAAAAAAGATTGCATAGAAATGTATGTTGAAAAATAAGAGAAACTTAGAAATACATAGGATTATTTATATGAACTGGTTCAGGGTAAAATAAGCAAAACCAAGAAATAGTATGTATGATAATGACAACAATGCAAGAGAAAAGATTATTGAAAGAAAGTTACCTTTGAATAATGTATAAATCAATTCAATTGAGTGTTGGAAAAGTAATAAAAAGTACTTCCTCTTTTGTGATGAAAAGGTGGGGCACTACTAGTACATAATGCCACATATATTGTCAACAAATATCTTTAAAGATTTTGCTTTATTGTTTTTTCTTTGATAAACTGATGAAGCTCAAGTATTCATCATGAACTTTCCTTTGCTCTTTGATATAACATGTTGCAATTTTCCCATTCCTTTCTTATTTATGATGCATAGCCCCAAATATTTCTTGGTACATGGGTCTATTTCTTTCTCATTACATGCAAATTTAATCATCCACTTTGGGCTCTATAAATTGGCAACACATATCTGGATGATTTAACTTTGGGCTTCCTTACTGGTGGCAACCCAAGAGTTCCCTTGATTCATATTTTTTCTTCATTGTTCCAATACTTGAATGAAATATTCTTTTAGAATTTCATGAAATATAATATTCAGAATTGATTTGTTTTTTTCCTTAGGAGGACAATAATTCTTAGATTATTTCTTTATGTCCTGTATTCCAAGTCATTAAAAATTAGCTATGTTGCAATAGGTAACATACTAGGTCTAGAGTCAGAAAGATCTGAATTTAAATTTAGCCTCAGACACTCATTAACCATGTGACTCTGGACAAGTCATATCACCCTTTTTTGCCTCGGTTGCCTCAATTATAAATTGGATATAATAACAGTAACTACTTGAAGAGTTGCCAAGACTCAATGAGACAATATTTATAAAGCCCTTGCAGGGGGCTTTACACATAGTGGGTAATACATAGATACTTATTTACTGCCCTAATTCTATTATAGAGTTTGTGCTAATGTTTCTTTCACCATCGAATTTTTTTAGTGCCATTTGGTCCTTAAAGACTATTGGATATAGAAAAAATAAAGAGATAGACTCAAGGGTCAGAGGACCTGGTTTCAAGTTTTAGCTCTGAAGCTTCCTATCTGTGTGACTTTGTGTAAGTCACTAAACTTCCCTGAGCCGTGTCAAATTATTAAGTGACATATAGCTAACACAATAAACAATAGAACTAAAATCCAAAAGAATCATGATAGGCTAGAACAGTGAATTGAGAAAGATGAAATGAAATAAGAATAAATGTAAAATCTTACACTAAAGTACAAAAAAATTTACTTCTATAATGTGTAATTAGAATTTTAGCCCCAGAACTCTCTTTTGCAGATTTCCATTTTCTTTCTTACATTAAGTGCTAACTTAGGGAGGATATGCTTGGATGTAACCCCACCCCTTGTTCTCTCTGCTCCCCAAAAGGCAATTATGGAGGTTGGGTGAGAGCCAGGCAGGAGAATTTTACCCATATGTTTTTACTCAGGCTTTTTTTTTTAATTTTGTTCTTTTATTTCTTCTACTTCAAGTGTTTACTAATGAATCTTATAAAATATAATACTTGGAGTTATTGATATTAATTGAAATCTTACAATAAGATAGAGAAGCATGGAGAGAGACAACAACCCAAGTCCTATTGATTCTAGTTCTTTCTTCATGTTATTTATTTAGTATTTATCCTGTATATAGCTTATTTCCACCTATTTGTTGTAATCTCCTACATTGGATTGTGAGCTATAGGAACTATTTTTCACCCCTTTCTGTATCTCCATTGCTTAGCACAGCACCTAGAACAACGATTGTTAATAAATATTTAATAATTGATTGATTGACAGTAAGTTATCTCAAAAAGAATTTGTAGTTGAAAAATAAGGGTTTATTAAGTGATTATTATATGTCTATACTAAATTCTTGGATAATAGAAGAAGCTAAAAGAAATAGGGTATGGAGTTTATATTCTAATGGGGGGAATACAACACAATAAAGAAAACTGAAAAAGAACAGAGGAGGATATTCTTATTAATTTTATCCCTGAATTCAGGGACATGATAGAGAAATTCAAAGGGTAGCCTGGTAAGAATTAAATACTTGACCTTTCCATGCTTTCTCAGGGGAAGAAATCAACATTTCACTCCAAGTAATATTTTATTTTTTTCTCCCAGTTATATGTAGAAGCAATTTTTAACATTCATTTTCTCACAGTTTGAGTTCCAAATTCTTTCCCTCCTTCCCTGCTCTCCTCCCTCCCTGAGAGTGTAAGCAATTTGATATTTTCATAATCATTATGTTGTGTAAGAAGACCCATATCACATTAAAAAGTCCTTACTATTCAAGAAAGTAAAGAAATTATTCTTTTTAAGGCACTGCTCAGAGTTCTGAAATTAAATCCTCATTTTTGCTCTCATTCTCCTGTCTCATGTTTTTTTTTTTAAGCCCTTACCTTCTGTCTTAGAATCAGTACTGTGTATTGGCTCCAAGGCAGAAGAGTGGTAAGGGCTAGGCAATAGGGATCACATGACTTGCCCAGGGTCACACAGCTGAGAAGTATCTGAGGCCATATTTGAACCTAGGACTTCCCATCTCTAGGCTTGGCTCTCCATCCACTGATCTACTTAGCTTCCTCCCCTCATGTTTTTAATCTCACTGGGATGCAATAGAAATGGAAGGAGAAATAATGCATATAACTATCCTTGCATGTGGCTAAGGCAATGAAGGTGCAGATCATGGGAGCTGAGGAGGCAGATGAACTGAGTTGCTAAGGAAGATTTTTTGAGACAACAAACACACATTTAGAAGTTCTAAGTATCATCAAGGCTTTGGGGCTTGAGAGGGAGGAACCGAGAAGAGAAGGAAGAAGGAAGAGGTTGGGAACAGAGCAAACAGGAAGCGGAGTAAAGTTGGAAGCATAGAGGCAGCAAATGTTCAGAACTCTGAAAACCCTTCCTTACTGATTGCAAACTAAATGCTCCTAGGGGACTGAAAATCAAACCTAACAACAAAACAGAGTCAAGGAACCCTCCTGTTGAACTTGACTTAAAAGGTATGCCCCCAAAAGCCAGAATTTGAGAACATTCTGGTTTAAGGGGTAGGAAGAAGAAAGGTCCCGGGACCCCTTCCCCACCTAGAGCACTAAGACTCCAGCAGCAGCTGGAACCTCTGGGTGGGCAAAGGCTCTGGTCTAGAGGGAGTATCTTGTGGGTAAAGCTGTGCCAGGCTTAGAGCATTCAACACAGGCAGTGGGGAAGCAGATAGAGGAGAAATGCAGAGCGCAGAGTGGGAGGCATAGTTGCAGCAGTGGAGACACTCCATATTGCCCCCCCCCATTCCCTGAGGTTTTGGCCTTAGGGCACACCCAGCAACCCAGCCTGAATTAATCCCATCAAAGCCTCCAGAGGACAGGGAAGCTCAAGCTCCAAAACCCCTTCCCCACAGACTACACTAAGAGATTTACTGGCAACACTCCAAGGGTAAAGGAAGAAAGAAAAGCCCAAAATCACACACACAAAAAAAAATAAATAAAAAATGAGAGGAGCAAGAGCTCAGGCAACAGCAGGAAGTAAAGAAGGGGGTAAATATGAGCAAACAACAGAAAAAGAAAAAAGAAATTACAATCCACAGCTTCTATACAGTCAATGAACAAAGAGAGCAAATGGAACAGAGAAGGATGAGTGAACTCCAAGCAAACACACACACACACACACACACACACACACACACACACACACACACACATACACACAAAACAGAAAACCAAGGGAATTGGATACAGGCCCTGGAAGAACTCAAAATACAATTCAAAACACAATTAAGAGAGGCTGAAGACAACTTTAAAAGCAAGATAAGTCATCTAGAAACAGAAAACAATGTCTTGAAAGCCAAAATTAATCAGTTTGAAAATGAGGCAAAGGAGATGAAAGAGGAGGCAAAGAAAATGAAAGATGAGGTAAAGGAGATGAAAGATGAAGCAAAGAGGATGAAAGATGACCTCCAAAGAAAATCAGACCAGAAGGAGAAGGATGACCAAAAAGCCAGGGATGAAATGCAGTCTTTAAGAACCAGAATACAATAATTAGAAGCAAGTGACTTCACAAGGCCGTAGGACATTATAAAACAAAATCAAAAGAATGAAAAAATTGAGGAAAATATGAAGCATATCATTCACAAAACAGGATTTAGAAAATTGTTCCAGGAGAGACAACTTAAGAATCATTGGTCTTCCAGAAGACCATGACAAAAGAAAAAGCCTGGACATCATCCTACAGGAAATTATTCAAGAAAACTGTCCTGATATTCTAGAACAAGAGGGAAAAGTGGAGATTGAAAGAATGCACAGATCACCTTGGAGTTGGTGATGGAATACTATTGTGCTCAAAGAAATAATAAAGTGGAGGAATTCCATGTGAACTGGAACAACCTCCAGGAATTGATGCAGAGTGAAAGGAGCAAAACCAGGAGAACATTGTACACAGAGCCTGATACACTGTGGTACAATCGAATGTAATGGACTTCTCCATTAGTGGTAATGCAGTGATCCTGGACAACTTGGAGCAATCTATGAGAAAAAACATTATCCACATTCAGAGGAAAAACGGTGGGAGTAGAAACACAGAAGAGAAACATTGATTACATGGGTAGAGGGATATGGCTGGGGATGTAGACTCTAAATGAACATCCTAATGCAAACACCAACAACATGGAAATAGATTCTGATCAAGGACACATGTAATACCCAGTGGAATTGTGCATTGACTGCAAGAAGGGGAGGGGAGGGGAGGGGAGGGAGGGAAACAATGTGATTCTTGCAAACAAGGAATAATGTTCTAAATTGACTAAATAAATAAATTAATTAAAAACAAATATCTATCTATCTATCTATATATATATGGGTAAAAAAAGGTTCTAAGTATGAGGACAGGATTTGGGGTGAAAATACAGATGCTTCACTCCTTGAGAAAAGAAGAGAAATGCAGGGTTGACATGGCCAGTCTCTTGGTAGTTTAGATAACCATAGAAGGGAATAGAACTCAACAATGTTATGCAGTAAGGACATCTCTTTGATTCAGCTGAGTACAATTTTTATGTCCCTGAGGCATCCATGGTGGTCCACCAATCAAGTGTCAAGGAGTTGGAGTTCTTAAGATTCTTTGTACTCAGTTGACCAGGAAGCAATCAGGAAATTTGTGTCAAAGACATAAACTGTATTCCTCTATGTCAATTATGCTGAACATAGTTTCAGAACCTATTAAAGAAAGGTAATAGCCTTATCTGTGTGATGAGGGACTGGTAGGTAGATGTTCCTTCTACTCGAGATGATATAGATGAATTGAGTGAACTCCAAAACATAAAAGGTGGTCAAGTGATAGAAAGGGTCTAGATATGGCATTGAGAAGCAATGAGTTCCAGGAGTCATGAAAGCGAAGCCAGTACAAGAAAGGGCATCCAGAGACACAGTTTCTTTTTTTGGTTTCTTTGAGTATAAAGTTCTTCGTCTCCTGACACAGAAAAGGAATGTGAACAAAAGAGGGAGGTTTATGAAGCTTTATGAAGGAAAGTTTAATTTCTCTACATTAGATAGAGGTTCTATAAGAAGTAACTGAAGGAAAGAGAAAGGAATGAATTCAAAGAATTTGAAGTGAATAAGGCCAGGTTGGATGCAGTTGAGGATGATAGAGTGATAGTATAATAAGGGAGTTTTTATCTTTGCAGTCCACAATTAGATAACAGGGATATGGAAGTCATAGGATAGTCATAGTAGTATGCGTACTCTCAATCTTCCCTGTAAGGAAAAGAAGCTCTAACTTAGGATAAACATGTGCAAGAGATAGGTAACTTCCCTCCACATGTTTCAGTCCTTTTTTGGGTCTATAGACCAAAAGAAATGCCAGTCAATCTCTCCTCTCCCTAAAGAGTTCTCTTTCCAATAATGCCATGAGCCCAGGGTGCATGGCCCCCCAAAAGGACCTAAAATTCATATATTCGAGCATGTAGATAGCAGTAATGAAGAAGGAAAATCAACTATAAGGGTAGAGACCACTTCTGAAAGATTCATGGAAAAGGTATCCGAGGCAGGCTAGACCTGGAAAATAAGTGATAGCAGTAGTTGCTAATAGGAGCAGCTGCAAACAAATTATAGAAAAAAGTTAGAGCTAGAAGAAAGATATGCCAGAGTAAAAAGAATATTGACACTAGGGAGAAAACGGAGGGCAGATCATATCAAATTGGCCCTTTGCTCTATATTGAGGCTATAGTAATTTTTCTTATTGGTAGTGTGACTTTTTTGAGGGAATTGTGACCAGGACGACAGGGGAACTTGTGACTCCAAGACACACTGTGGTTAAAAAGCATCTAGATAGATGAGCTAAACCAGGTTGAGGGTAACTGACAGGTCTAAACCTGTCAGTGAGTTAGGGGGATGTCTGTCTCAAGGATGTAAAGACCTCCCCCGAAGAAATGGGTGGATGAGAACCATTTACTCCGGTGACCATCATGGCAACTGAAGCAGGCACTGTGGAGTGCTTAGAGATCGGGGAGACATCAAAGATGTAAAGATTATCCAGTGCATCTTGGGCCATCACCAGTCATCTAGGCCCCCTTTTGTTTTTGTTTTGCCCTGGATTTTGATGACTCTGGAAGAGGGAGTGAGACAGACAACTCTTGCCCATTCTATTTCACATAAATCTAACGTGCAAGTCGACATAACCTCTTCAAAAAACAAAGAACACACAAGTGTATAGAAAACGATAACTATCACCTTTCACTCATCAGGTTTTTTATAGGCACTGAAATAAGCCTATGCAAGTTGATGTCTGACTTAGCCTCTGTTGCTCCCATGAAAGAAAGATTTCTCTTTAGGAGAAAGCTAAAACAAGACAAGCCATGAAGGTCCCAGGCATAAACCACTGGCACGTCTAAAGTTGAACTTAGGTCAATGAATATCAGTGAATACTGGCCTTCATGAACACCATGAATAATAAGAATTGAACCCTTAAGCTAGAGATGGCTCAGAACATTTGGACACTTTCAGCAGGACTCGAGTTCAAATTTATTCTCAGACACTCCTTGTGTTACCTTGGGCCAGTTACTTAACTGCTGTTGTCTGAGTTTCTTCATATGAAAAATGGAGGTAGTAATAGCATCTATTTGCAAGGGTTTGTTGTGAGGACAAAATGAGATAATCGTTCATTGCTTTGCAGACCTTTGAGTGATACAAAATGGCAGAGAGTATTATTCATTCTTATTTGTTATAAACATTAACGAATTTAAATGAAAAATTGGCCATTACAAGGAAGTGTCAACAGATTCATAATTCACAAATTTGCAATTGTGCTTTACTCATGGCTTTGGGTCACTTGCCTCCTTTGGGTGTGGGGCATAAACTGGTGATTCCATCAGTGCAAAGACTCTCCTGGTATGGAATCGTAAAACGATTCAGATTTGAAACTCTGTAATTGCTAGTCTTCGAGTGTGATATGGTAATAATGTGTCTCGTCTGTGTCAGAGACAGGATTTGAACCGAGGTCTTCCTGATACCAAGAGAGCTCTTATTCAGGATACAGTATACATTGCTCCTTTCTCATTATTAGCATAAAATTTGCTAAAAATGAAGCGTTCCTGTCCTACTAGCTCACTTTGCTTCTCCACAAAGTGTTCTCTCGGCTTCGGAGAAATTGCATTTAAGGGATAACAAACCCATCTCAGACACCAGTAAATAATCCGATGCGGTAAAGCAACGGAGTGTTGTTGTTATTCATGTGAAGTGAAAAGACTGATCCAAGCTGACAGGGAGATCCAAAAAGCCAAAGTGTGCTCTGCCAAGCTTTCCCCAAACACTTGTAGCAGCCAAGTCATATTTATCCAATTCTACTGTGGCTGTAAACGTCTGCTAGGACACGGAGTTCAATACAGAATTACTCTTCCTCAGCCTCATCCTATTTCATTAAGCGCCAACCCAATCTTGGAGAAATTACTAGAAATCCTAATTAGGACAATAAATCGTATAACACTGACCAGGGCACTGGAGCTTATCATTATTTGTGGTTGCGGCTTTATTGGGAAATGTTCTGTCATTCTTATAACTGGATGTTTAAGTCATTTTTCTAGTGATATCATCTGGATTCTGGAAAAAACTCCCTTGGACAAGATCCATGACTCAGAAATGGGAGCGCGAGGAGATGGTCATAGCCAAAAGTCAGGTCAAGGAAAGATATAAAGAGGTTATTGGCTCTGAGGGTGCCTGCTAGAGATCAGTCTTGCCAACGAATTTGGGCAAGTCCACCAGAGGGCACAGGGAACAAAAAAGAAAGAAATTTCCATTTCAGGGTAGAGACCAAGTTGAAATCATTATAGGGAATTGAGGGTTGGAGTAAAGAGATCTCGTGGACCAGGCCAAATGACTTCTACAAGGACCAGTATAAGAAAGCAGATAGGAGGGCCAATAAGGCAACTTCATCCCAAATGGCAAAGCCAGCCATTACAATCAGGCAAAAACAACAACAATGACGATGACAGCATCCTTCGGGAAAATCAGCTAAGACCAAAAGTTTGGATTAAGTAGGAGAGATCTTGGAAGAGGAGTACGTACTTTTAAAAAGTACTTTTTTCCAAATTCCATGTAATAACAATTTTCAATATATATTTTCTGAAATTATAAGATGTTTCTCTTCCTCTTTTCCCTCCCCCTCCTAGAGATGGTAAGCAATTTGTTCTGGATTTTACATTTATTATCATGAAAAAATATACTTCTATATTGGTCATTGTTGTAAGAGAATACTCATATAAAACCAAAATCCCCAAATAAAAACACAAATAAACTAAGTGAAAAATGTTTGCTTTGATCCACATTCGAATTCCAATAACTCTTTCTCTGGGGGTGGATAGCATTCTTTGTCATAAGGCCTTCAGAATTTTCCTGGATCATTGTATTGCTAAGTCTTTCATAGCTGATCACTGTATACTATTGTATCACTGTGTATAATGTTCCCCTGATTCTGCTTAGTAAATATTTAAAACAATATTTTTGTTCCTTTTGCCAAAGAAGAACATTTGGATTATTTTCTGTTCAGCTTGATAGACTGCTTTAAAAAAAAACCCAACAAACTTCTTACCTTCCATCTTCTTGGAATCAATACTGTGTATTGGCTCCAAGGCAGAAGAGTGGTAAGGGCTAGGCAATGGGGGTCAAGTGACTTGCCCAGAGTCACACAGCTAGGGATTGTCCAAGACCATATTTGAACCCAGGACTTCTTGTGTCTAGGCCTGGCTTTCTACCCATTGAATCACCTAGCTGACCCCTGATGGTAGAATACTTGATGATTTCCACCAAGAAACTTAATACTTATCTTCTTCTCCTTAGACTAAGCTGGCCACTTGCAGCTTGCTGGCTAATAACCTTTCCCATCTAGCTGCTCAAATTGCCTATCATCACAATTTGGCATATATTTTCCTCGACTTCCTCCACACTTGAGCTCTGTTTTCAGAAGATTTTCCTTATACTCGAAGCATATTAAAACAAAACAAACCAGAAGCATGGCAGAAGGGGGAAGGTTCATTAACCAAGAAAACTTGAGTCATTGAAGTGAATTGACTAAAGCAAGGAAAGTCTGGTAGGTTGGAAGGTTTACTCAATGACTTCCAAGTTATTTTAAACTTTCCCATTTTTAAGTTGTGGTAGATGAGGAAGAAGGGATTTTTTCAGTGTCATAAAGACTTATTTTCCCCTCTTTCCTTCCAAGTCTTCATTAATTTCATGCTGCCTTTAGAATCGATACCCAAAACTCTACCTCAGGATTTGTTGTTGCCGTTTTTTTCAGTCATGTCCTACTCTTAGTCACCCCTTTTGGGGTTGTTTGTTTTTTTTTTTTTTTTTTTTTTGGCAAAGGCACTGGAGTGGTTGGCTATTTCCTTCTCTAGCTTGCCCTTCTCCCCAGGACAGTATCTTCTTATACTTTTATTATCCCTTCCCAATTATTCCCTGAGAAAAATAAATAAAAGATAACTGGAAAGAAACCAGAATCTTTTGTTAAATTTTTAAACAGACAGACTTTGAAGCTATTCTGTCTGAACCCAGTGTTGGGACACAGGACTTCTTTGGGGGATGAGAAGATTGGTTCCTGGTCTCAGGGATGAACTCCTGGGAGCCCGGAGAATTTTGTAAACTTGAGCTCAAATGATGAGCTGTTTTTCTGGCAGTTCCTAGAATAATAACTCAGTGAGAAATGTGTTCCCTGGCAAGATTGGGAAATTCTGAGGCATTCCTCTGTGCACTGCTGGGACAAAGCCTGTGGCAGAGAAGGCATCTTCTTGACAAAGGGCTAGCAGCACCTAATGAGCTCCGATGAAGAGCCAAAGGAACCACAATGGAGTGGAAGGACCAGCAACATCCTAACAGAAGTTAGGATGGGGAATAGTATTGATGCCACCTACTGGGAGCTGGCCCAAACCACAGAAGAAACCACTGGTGAAGGAACTTCAGGAGACTATGGATGCTGGCTATGGGTTCCTATCTAGTATTTGGATGAAAGTTCACTGTTTCTCCTTGGTAGGTGACATCCTTTTCCTTGGCCATTGTTCAAGTTTAATTGGTCTTCACTGACCTGTAAATAAAACTTGGCTCTTTTGAGTTATGGTCCATCTTGGAAGGGAAATTGGTAAAGGTTGATGCTAGATGATGCCAAACAACAATCTCCTGGTGTATCGGGGCCCTTAGAAAAATGTGGGAATCAATGATAAAAGGGTTCCACTATCCAGAAACATCAAGAGACTTTGGAGAAGATAACTATGAACTATAAACATGTATTATTAAAAATGAAGATTCTTTGAGGCGCAAAGTCCCTTTCATGGGCCTTTGATGTACTCAATACATATACAAGAAAGTCAATCAGATCTGTGTAGCAGCACTTGAGGATATTTCACATAAATGAGAATGCTGAGAATGCATTATAAAGGCAAACCAACACAGCTGTAAGTAATAAGCGGATTCCATGGAATTTAGGACTTTGGCCAGAATTGCCTGTCTAGCACATTTTTTCAAGTACAACTCAACGTTTTCAGTCAGCTGCTTTCCTTCATGTTACTCAGGGTTCTTTGCAGGAAAAACAAAAACAGACCAAGCCCTTGGTATGCATTGAGATGGGGTTATAGTACAATATTTGGTTATTTTGAAATCACTACCTATACAAAGTAATAAGCCATTGAAATAGGATCACAACAAAGGGAATCAGAAAACAGTTCCTTTGCCTTCCCTTCCCCTCCTCTCAAATAGTCTAAACTTTATTTTTTAAAGTTCAGTTCAAAACTTACCTCTTCTGTGAAGCCTTCTCATCCCACATTACTCTCTCTCTCTCTCTCTCTCTCTGCTGAAACGCTCATATTTCTCCTAAATTTGGCGTTTGGTCATATGTCATTTTATTTAATTACGTGCATTTGTTTTACCAGCCCTTTGAGATTTTAGGCTCCATGAAGCAGGGCTAATTTTTAAGGATGTTCTACTTCTAAAATCCAATGATTAACGACCTGCATTCTGCATTCTTCAAAATGCTGGACAAGAAGTAAGCAGGAAAGAGCCCAATTTGGATTCAAGATTTGGAATTCAAATCCCTGCTTTGCTCTTTACTAGTTAGGTGACCACATGGAAATAAACATTTACCCTTGATTTCCCTATGTGTAAAATGAACACCACTAATCACACACAGTTAAATGGAAGAAAGTACTCGATAAACATTAAAGTTCTATGAATATGTGACCTGTTATTATTTGGGAAACACCCTTCCCTTTTCTTACCTCCTGCATATATCCTGGAAATCCTCTTGCTGAAACTTAAATGGAAAGCTCTGGAAATCTTTTTGCTGAGACTTGAATGGAAAGTTGAAATGGTAAATCTTATAGAAGAGAAAAAAAATACATCCTATAGAAGAAATGGATATAGAAAAGTTTGCTCTTTTGCTTTCCCCTCTCTCTCCTCCCCCTAGGGCTTCTGGAACCAAAATGTTGCTCTATTAACTATATGTATGTCCTTTTATTAGGGTTAGGGTTAGGGTTAGGGTTAGGGTTAGGGTTAAGGTTAGGGTTAGGGTTAGGGTTAGGGTTAGGGTTAGGGTTAAGGTTAGGGTTAGGGTTAGGGTTAGGGTTAGGGTTAGTTTATAGACTCAAAAAGGCATGTGGCATAATAGATAGAGAATTGACCTGAGAGCCAACAAGATCTTGGATTTAAATTCCACACATAACACATACTGGTTGTGTGACCTTGGGCAAGTTACTTCTAAAATCCAAATCAACTTTCTAAGATGGCATATTGCTGAGCAGGCTATGGTCTGCAGGGTAAGAAAGTTTCCTAACCTGGACTTCTTTAAAGTCAGTATATTCTCATTTGTATATGCATATCTCAATTATATTCCATTTCTCCAGAGCTTTTCCTCTCTACTCTTTCCCTCTTAGTAATATTCTTGGTCCTTATAAGATGCCCAGGGTTCTCGTGCTCTTTTCCATTGTTGGGCAGTGGAAAGATGGGCACCTGCTTAATCAAAAGAGTCAAGATTGAGAAGTGAGAGGAAATATTTTTGCCTAACTTGCTTATCACACCTCCTCCACAATAATCTAGAAAACATACCAGCCTAAATTATGATTGAGAAAGTCAAGTAAAAGCTACCATGAGTCATTTTGTGATGCCAGGGGATCTTAGAAAAATAGATAGAAAGGTCTACTGATGCTGGGGTAAGTTTGGAGCAGTCATATATGTGAGGATGGCAGGGAGCTTGCCAATAATGAGAGACCAAGACAGAGCACCAGGGAAAGGAGCACAGCGAAGAAAGATTGCCCTGAGCAAGTAATAGGGCACTGGAATGGGTGCCATCCAACAAATCTGTCTTCATTGCCCAATTCCAAGTCACAGAGCCAAAGTGGCATAGAGAGTGGGCCCTAGCTGACTAATAAGAACAAAACAATGACCAGAAATATCATTGTGGCTCTGAGCCCAGCAGTAAAGTAGTAGGCACTTGGTTCTAACCTTTAGCCTGGTATGTAAGAAGAAATAACTGCAAAGAACAGAGAAAGGTCATTCAGTTGTTCTGAACCTGTGGAACCTACCAGGGGCTAATAATGACTAGGTCCAGCAGCACACTGTTGAAATTCAACCACACAAGCCAAAAGACCTAAATCTGGGGTAGGAACTTGCAAAGCTCAGCCTCAGAGGGTAGTGACCAGACCTCTTCTTGGATAAAACCACTTTGGGACTATTAAAAATGTGCAAGCTCCCAGAAGGAGCTGTGAAAGCAATAGAAAGATGTAAAAGGACAGAAGCTCAGGCCAGACACTACCTCCCCTGCTCCCCACCTCCAAAAGACACCAAGCCCAACACTAACAAAGTCCAAAGTCAAGAAAAAAGATGGAAGAATGAACAAACAACAACAGCAAAAAAAGGAACTGATCATAAAGAGCTATTATGGTGACAGGGAAACTCAAGACACAAATACAGAAGACAATGAATGAGTTGAAAATATTTGTAAGGAAAGCCTCAAAGAAAAATGCAGATTTGTCAAAAGTTCAACAAGAATTTAATATAGGAGTTGAAGAAAATGGTTATTTTTATTTTTTTGAAACTCTTACTTTCCATCTTAGAAGTCAGCAATACCCATTCAGGTATGTGCCTGATGACATTTTTTCATATGACCCAGCCTTCTACTCAGCCGCCCAGTGGGAGCACAGAGAGGGTAAGGTGGATGACTCATAGGTGGCAGTGCTAGAGAAGAGTTGAGTGCTTGGGCCACTCCACACCCCCTTCACCTGTGCTGAGGACATTTCTCAAATGACCTACCCCTCTGCCCAGCAGCCCAATAGGAACTCTTCCTTCCTCCCTTGTGTGGGGTAACTCTGTGTGTGTGTGTGTGTGTGTGTGTGTGTGTGTGTCACAGCACTCCATCTTTAAAAGGTTCAATTTTAAGTGATTTGCCCAGGGTCACACAGAAAGTTTTTTTCAAAAAAGACTTAATTTTTTTTAAATCAAATAAAAAGGTGTGGTAATGTAAGAGGAAAGGAAAGCTATTAAAAAAACAAATGAACAAACAAAAACAATCCCCCCAAAATCCAAAAACCTTCAAGAAGTGAGTTAATAACATGGTAAAAAAAAAAGGTACAAAACTATACTGATGAAAATAACTTGTTTGCAATTAGACCAAATGAGTGTTAATGACTCAATGAAACAACAAGGAATAATAAAATAAAAGTCAAAAGTCTGACAAAAAGAAGAAAATGTGAATTATCTCATAGGAAAAACAGTTGATGTGAAAACTATATTGAGGAGACACAACTTCAGAATCATTAAGCTACCTGAAAAACAAGGGGGAAATAGCCTTCACATCACATTTCAAGAAATCATATAATTAAATTGCCCAGATATCTTCGAACCAGAAAGTAAAATAGAAATGGAAAGAATCTACCGATTTCCTTCTGATACAGATCCCCAGATGAAAACTCCTAGGAATATTATAGACAAATTCCAGAACAGTCAAGTCAAGGAGAAAGTACTGAAAGTAGCCAAAAAGAAACAATTTAAAAATCGTAAAGCCCCTATCAGGCTCATACAATATTTAGCTGTAATCATAAGAGGAAGGTCGAGAATATGATATTCTAGAAGGCAAAGGAGCTAGGATAATAGTGAAAAATAACCCATTTGGCAAAGCTGAGTATCTTACTCTAGAGAGAAAAAGACATTGAATGAAACAGGATGAAAAGACTAGAGCTGAGTAGAAACTTTGCCAGTCAGACACAGGACTCAAGAGAAGCATAAAAAAGTAAACATAATTGATTGACTAAGAGACTAAAAATAAAATTATTTTCATTCTTTTATAGGGAAATAATATATGTAACACCTCAGACCTTTACCAACTCTGGGGGCTTGGAAGGAGCTTAATTAGAAAGAGAGGCTAGGTGTGATCCTATTATGTTTAATGATATCAAAAGAAGACTAATTGTGTAAAGAAAATGTAAATGATGATATAACATAACAATTTCTAGGATGCATCTGAAGTCCTCACAAGGAAAGCCAAAACCTTACAGTCATACATTAATAGAATTAGAAACATAAAGGATTGATTAACTGAAAATATATTTAAAGAAATTATAAAATCAACAAATAAACCTAAAATAAGCACTAAAGAAGAGATATTAAAAATTAAAGGGGAAATGCATAAATTGGAAATACCATAGAAAAATTAAATAAAACTAGTAGCTAGTTCTTTGAAAAGAATAATAAAATTGATAAACCCATTTTAGTAAACCTGATTAAAAATAATAGAGTAGAAAATAAAATCAATAAAATAGCTATTGAGCAACATGAAATCATTAGAAAACCAAAAGAAATTTTTTTAAAATCAGCATGTCACACGTCCTTGTATACTAACAAAACTGAGAACACAAGTGACAAAGACCTTCAAAAGTGCAAAGTATACAACATATCAATGAATACCAGAAAGGACTATTAAATAGTTCAGCCTCATATAAAATTGAATAGAGGTAGCTGTAAAAGAACTGCAAAAGAAAACAACTCCAGGTCCTATTGGATTCATGGAAGAATTATTTCAAACTTTTCAAGGAATTTTTACCCATACTTCCCAAATTCTTCTAAAAATGGAGAAAGACAGCACCTTACCAGAACCCCTTTTATTCAGTCCTAATATCCAAACTAGGAAAAGATAAAAATAAGAAAACTATATCATTAATAAATGTTGACTCAAAAATTTTCAACAAAATCCTATCAGACTACAATGTTTATCCAAGAAATCATACATTTATGATCAAATAGGCTTTATGCCAGGAGTGCAAAGATGGTTCAACATTAGGGGAAAACGAAATACAATTAATCATATTAAAAACCAAATAATCTAAAATCACATAGACATCTTAATAGACACAGAAAAAAACATTTGACAAAGTATAACACTTTTTATGCTAAAAACTACAAAATATGAGCATGGCAAGACACTTTTATCATCATAAAAAGTATCTATCTAAAATCAAAAGCAGTTATCAAATGCAATAAGAATACAGTAGAATCTTTACTAATAAATAAGGTAGTCAAGTAAGGATGCTCGATATTATTTGATATGCTCTTGTGGAAGAGAGGAATTGGGAAGCATGCAAAAGGCAGAAGTGGAGGCTGATGACCTGTCAGTGGAATGAAGGCTCCATGTTGAAGGTTACCGGGAGAAGCCATTGAAGGAAGGAACCGACCAAGTGGAGGATTAGGTCTTTTAACCTTGAGAGACAGAAAGGAGAGGTGGTTCTCTTGATCATGGAGATTGAAGTAGGAAGGACAATAGTCCAAAGACATCGCTTTGACTTGCTCTGTTGATGATAGTGACTGAACTACCAGACCTATCAGTCATTCCTCTCAATTTGAACTCTATCCCAACATCCTCCAACCTAAGGCTTACTGTAGAGTTAGGGAAATCCCCATCCCTCTTACCTCCATTCTCTACCCTTTCCTGTCTTCCCCAAATAAACCCCTTACTTAAGATAAAAGAAGATAAAGAATATTACATTTAAAACATCATTAACTCACCCTGAGTGATTTAGAAAGAAGAAGGAGGAGGGGGGAAGGGAGGAAAAGGGCAGGGAAGGGAGGGAAAGGGAGAAAGAGAGGTCTAGTAGGAGGAGGGAAAACAGAGAAGAAATAAGATAATTGCCTGATCTTTATTTATCAATCACCAATCAAATATACTCCCTTATTATTATTTACTACATTCTAGAAATGCTAGCAATAGCAATAAGACAAGAAAAAGGAATAAAGATAGGCAAAAAGGTGAGAAAAGCATCCTTGTTTCCTGATAATAAAATCATTTACTTAGAAAACCTCATGGAATTAGCAGATATTAATTGAGATAATAGATTCAGCAAAGTTTTAGACTATAAAATAAACCTGAAAAAATTTTTATATATTTTTATATAATTTTTTATTTTTATATAATAACAAAACACAAGAAGCAATCACAGAAAGGCAAATCCCATTTCAAAAAACTAAAAATTGCATTTTTGGGTGGGGGACAGAACAGCATTTATTAAATACTTCCTAGGTGCCCAAGTACTGGGGGTACAAGCAGAAAAACACATTGAGAAACCTCCACAGAAATTCCACAACACCCCCAAATACTTGCATATATTCAATTACAAAGTATTCCTTAAAGAAATAAAGAATAATCTAATTAGATAAATTCAGATAATTATTAAAATTAATTTGTATTTTTAGAGCTGTACCAATTAAATTACTAAGAAGATTTTTTATGGGCCTTTATAAGATAATTACAAATTTCATTTCAAAACCACAAAAGATTTAGAATATTAAAAAGAATGATAAAAAGAATAAAAAGGAGGAATAGTACTTCCAGATCTCAAATTACATTATAATGCAATAGTCATCAAAACCATCTGGTATTGGTTAAAAAAATCAAGTTAGATCAGTGGAAAAGATGAGACAAAAGAGACTCAGAAACAATAGAAATAGTAACTAAGTGTTTGACAAAGTGGAAAAGAAATTAATTGCCTAAGGAAAAACTCCCTTTTTGATTAAAAAAAAAGACTTCTGGGAAAACTGGAAAGCAGCATAGCAGAAATTAGGCATAAACTAACATATTACACCACACTCCACAACACATTCTAAATTGATATGTCTGGTATTAAAAATCATACTATAAAAATTATAAAGAAAACAGCTTTACCAAACAAAAGATAGTGGCAGTTATAAAAGATGAAATAGATAATTTAGTTACTTGAAACTAAAAAATTTCTTTTATAGACAAAATTAATACATCTAATATAAGAAGGGAAATGGTCAAATGGGGGGAGGGGGAATCTTCACATCAGATTTTTATGACATGGATGTGGTAGCCAAGAATAAATAATTTCTAAATATATGTAAAGATAGACATAAATCCAAACATGTATAAGTATATGGTAGCTAGATGGTACAGTGGATAAAGTGCCAGTCCTGGAGTCAGGAAGATCTGAGTTCAAATCTGACCCCAGATACTTCCTAGCTTTGTGCCCCTGGGCAAGTGACTTAACCCTATTGATTTCAGTTTTGTTATGTGTCAAATGAACTTAAGAAGGAAATGACAGTATTTTTGCCAAAAAAATTCCAAATGGAGTGAAGAAGAGTTGGATATGATTGAAACAACTCCACAACAATATGTGTGTATATCAGTATACATACATATATAATTTACATATATGTGTATATATAAGACACATGCCAGTAAATTTATTTAAAATGACTACAGAAAGTTTAAAATAGTTGGGCACTTATCTTCCAATATGCACACACACAAAAATAATAATGTAAGTACTATCAACTATTCAAGGTAATAAAAACAGACCCAAATAATTGGGGGAAATTAATTGCTCATTGATATGATGCACTGATATGATAAAATTGATGATATTACCTTAATCTATGCCATTGCAATTAAATTACCAAAAATTACTTTATGGAACTTTTCTAGTTCCATATGATGATGAAAGAAACATGAACAAAGAGAGCCTCGCACTTGCAGTTCTCAACCTCTACTACAGAGCAGTTAGTTTTAAAAAGAATTTGATACTGGTTAGGAAACAGATCAGTAGAAGAGGCTAGGTAGAAGTGTTCAGCACATCTCTCCAGAATCATATCCCTATCACTGATCAGTGTGGCTCCATTAACGTGGAGTAGTTGAGATGCACCACAGGTCTCTGGTCCATAAACAACCAGGGTATTGTAGACACACTTTGGGTTGTTACTGTAAATATAAAACTGAATTTCAGCTACCTTCTTACTGAGCCAAGAATCCTGCATCTCTCTAAATTTGGGTTGTATCTTGATTTTAATGGAGTTAAATACTGCCTTTTTAGAGATGGATGAACTATCTATCCTGCTGGTAAGTCCTGTGGAATTCCCATTTTTCATTTAGTAGCTTCTGAATTTTCCCACCTTTTTTATCTTTACCTTCTCTCTTAGAATTCCAAGGCAGAAGAACAGTAAAGGACAGGCAATTGGAGTTCAATGACTTCCCCAGGTTCTCACAACTAAGAAGTGTCCGAGACAAGATTTGAACCCAGGACTTCTTGTCTTTTCTCTATTACGTCTTTCAGAGATTCATTGGACTGTAAGGCCAGTCTTTAGGGGGTGTCAGCCTGAAGAGACAGGTCCAACCAGCTCTGAAATTCAGAACTTTTCTTCCTCTTGCTATCTACTGCTAAAGACTTTGAACTTAAGAAAGCTAGCATTAGCATAGACAGGAATAAAAGTAACCTTCCACCAGCCTGTGAGGCCTGGCCTCAGCTCAAAAGCTGAGAGAGACTCAAACCTCATCTAGGGAAATCCCTTTTCCCTTTTCCCTGATACCTCCCCAATCCAAACTTGTTATTAAAATTTATATTTATTTAAATAACCACAGTCAGATAAGAGGACTAACATTTCAGGGGACATAGAGGGAGCTGGACCTCAGGACAGCCATTCAACTATAAACGGCCCTTATTGGACCTTTGCTGGGCAACCTTAGTCTGAGGGGAGGTTTGTCCCTCAGGATGGTCCATGCTTACCTTCTTTGGGGTATCTTCCACATCAATCCTATAGAGAAGATGTCCCCACAGGCTATCATAGGTAGCCCATTTCTCAGGAACCCCCTTTTTCAAAATCTAGCCTCTTAGCAGGGGGCATCTCTCTCCTTTTACCTCACCGGCAGTCATATTCCCTCTCTCCCTTCAACTCCTCCTTTCCCTGCTACAAAACCTTCCATATCCCCTGTTCTTCAATCCCACCCCATTTTCACAATAAATATTACAGGAGGTCTCAAAGAGTCCCTGAACTAGTGCAGGACATAGAAAGCTGGTCATCTGGAGCTTTGGGACTATGCAGTTACAGGTCACAGATTCTGGGCAAATTTAGGAAAAGAGTTGAACCTAGAAGTGCCAGAGAAGAACAGTTGCTATCATGGACCCTAGATATATACTATTAGAAACAAATTCTGAAGCAAACACTAGTCAGATAGCTCTGATTCTAGAAGTAGAGAAGGGACTCGGTACTGGCCTTCAGTTCAGACTGAAACCAAGTATTCCAGACTAAAAAGGAACCTATAGTTTGGTCACTTTTTTTGTTACCCTGAAACTACAGAGTCTCTTAGCTGGCTAATATTGGTTGAATCCAGAAGCAATCTAACCTAGGTCAAGATCTTGTAGTGCTCATACTGGTTGAGCAGTGAGCAGACTTCTTCCCAGATAACATCATGTTGGGAGCACTGAAAGAAGCAGATCCCTGGCCATAGCTGTCTCTGAGATTCTGGAAAAAATATAACACTTAATACACAAATAAAGCAGAAGTTCAGTGATAGTCCAGGCATTCCTCTATAGGTACAGAGATCCCAGGATTAACATAAAGTCTGAAATCAAGAAGTAGAGTGGAAGAATAAGGGGGAAAAAAGAATCCCCCCCCCAAAAAAAATTATGGTAGCAGGTAAACTTGAGAGAAAAATCCAAATGAAGAAAATGCATGTATGTTTGTACATACATTTGTTCAAAGCATGTAAGTATAAGAAACAACCTCGGAGTTATTATATCCAATTATATCCCAATAAATTTGATAAACTAAGTAACTAAGTAAGTAATCTGCCCAGATTCACAGAAGAGGAAATGAAATACTTAATCTCATTTTAGAAAAAAAAATGAAACTTAGATGCAAGTTCAAGTAGAATTCCTGAAGAAGAGAAAAAAGAATCTTTAAAGAACTAAGAAAATATTTTATAAAGCAAATAGAAGCAGTAGTAGAGGGGAAAATGGTAAAAGAAATGATAGCTTTGGAAGGAAACCAAGAACAAGAGGTTCAAAATCTTGCCCAGGAAAGAAAAAAAAACCTCCCTAAAAATTAGAATTGGCAAAACAGAAGGTAACAACTACAGGAGACATCATGAAATATTAAGACAAATTCAAAAGTCTGAAAAAATAGAAGAAAATGTAAGATATTTCACAGAAAAATCAATGGATCTGCATAACAGATAAGTAAAAGATAATGTAAGAATCTTTGGACTCCCTAAAAGCTATGAGCAACAACAACAGAAAGACTGGACGTAATAGTTCAAGAAATCATAAAAAACAAAAGCTGCTGAGATCACTTAGAATCAGAAGGTAAAGTAGAAATTGACAGACTCCAGCAGTTACTTCCTGAAAGAAACTCCTAAATGAAAACATTAGAGGCAAAATCCAGAACTCTGGGAAAAATGCCAAAAGCTGCCAGAAAGAAAGAATTTAGGTGGCAAGAAGCCATGATCAGGAAAACACAAGATGTAGGAACCACTTCTCTAAAGAAATGGGGGGCTTCAAATATGAAATTTCAGAAGGCAAAAGATTAAGGCATATAACCATCACTAACTAATACAGCAGAATGCGGTATAATCTTGGGTGGGGTGGGGTGATATATATCTTAACTAAAATAGATGACTTCTAAGAATCCCTGATTTAAAAACAAGCAAACAAACAAAACTGAGTAGAAAATCTGAAATACAAATTCAGGAGTCAAGAGAAGCATAAAAATATAAACATGAATAAGCTTCCATAAAGGACTAAAAAGGATAAACTGTTTATATTTTTATATAAAGTAATAAATGTATTTCCATAGAACTCCAACATCTTCAAGAGTCATAAAGGGAGCCTAATTAGAAAGAGGGCCTACGAGTGATTCTGGTATGATTTTATGATCCTAAAAGTAGAATGGAAAAGAACAAAGGAGAAGGGAGAGGAAGAATGAGGGAGATTATCTCATATAAATGTGTTAACAAAAGGAGGAGTAGTGGGAGATAGGGACAACACTTGAATTTCAATGTCATATGAACTGACCAAAAGAGCAGAAAATGCAAACAAATTAAAAAAATACAATACACATAGAATAACAGAAATGAATTTCACAACATGGGGAAATAGGAGCAAAGATGTTTAAAGAAAAGGAAGAAACAGAAGGGAGGGTAGATTAATAGAGGGATTAATCACAATCAAAATAAACTCTTAAGAAGGGTAAGAGAAACTAGAAGAAACAATAAGTGAACAAGATGGAGTAGCATACAGAACAATAACTATGAGTGTCATTGGGATGAACTCACTCATACAAGAGAAGAAAACAACAGAATACATTGTAAGCCAGTATCCTACAGTAGATTGTTTACAAAAAACACAGTTGGAACAGAAAGATGCACCTATGGTTAAGATAAGAAGTGAGAACTTTTAATATAGAACTCAGACTCTATTATTCTTTAGCTGAAGGAGGGAAAGCATAATTGTAGTCATTCAATCATATGAAACAAAAAAAAAATAAACCTAATTAAAAAATAAACAGGAAAACTATATATTTGCTGAATTTACATGAAAACTAAACTTAAATGTAACAAATGGCATAATATCTGAATTTTGAAAGAGGAAGGTACATGAATAACAGAGACAAAGAAAATAAAATTAAAATGGTGATGGTCCTCTATGAATGAAATAAATTAAGTAAAGCAAACCCTCCCAAACCTAGATAATTTTAACCCACACACATGTGTAAATATACATCTATAAAAATAACCTAAGAGGGCAGGTGGGTAGCTCAGTGGATTGAGAGTCAGACCTAGAGACAGAAGGTCCAAGGTTCAAATTTGGTCTCAGACACTTAACTGTATGACCCCGGGCAAGTCACTTAACCCCCATTGTTTGCCCTTACGACTCTTCTGCCTTGGAATTGATTCGAAGAGGGAAGGTAAGGGTTTTAAATAAA
The DNA here is from genome assembly GCF_027887165.1 of Monodelphis domestica. Classification (NCBI taxonomy): domain Eukaryota; kingdom Metazoa; phylum Chordata; class Mammalia; order Didelphimorphia; family Didelphidae; genus Monodelphis; species Monodelphis domestica. Next base: position 6,528,934 of record NC_077230.1, read on the forward strand.
AAATGGCCTAAATAGAATTTTAGATTAGTTATATTTGACAGTCAAATAAAAATTATTAAATGGGATTAGAGAGGAGTATACCTATTCTCAGCTAGGTAAAGTACTTTCATTAAAATTGACCATGAATTACAATATTAAAAGCATCACAAATAACTAAAGAATAGCAGAAATATTAAATGTATATTTTGCTGTATATATATATATATATACATATATATATATGGGCCAAAAAACATATAATGGAAAAAATCAATAATTTCATTAAAGATAATTATGACAATGAAAAATCATACGCAAATTTTTGAAATGGAGTCAAAGAAATACTTGGGCAAATATTTATACCTCTAAATGCATTATTAAAAGAAACACCAGATCAACAAATTGGACTTGCATGTTGTTGTTCTTTATAGTATACAGTCAACAAATTAAAAACTTAATCTAAAATAGAAATCCTGAAAATCCAAGACTTTAGCAATGAGGTTGAATTGAAACAAAGAATGCAGGACTATTTCAACATTAGGAAAAATATAAACATTATTGACCATATTCATAACAAAAAAAACCCAAAATCATATAATTGTATCAATAGATGTAAAAAGAGCTTTTGATATAATATACCAATTAATATTAAATTTATTAATTAATATGAAAATTAGTCTTACTATTAATTACTACCACCAATTGCCATTAAAAACATTAGAACGTGGGAATGAGTAGAGTTTTAATTAATGTGATGATGTGAATTTTAGATTTACTCCACCCTGCTTAGTCTAACAATCAGGAATGTATACACCCCTACTTAAGAATTAAGTATTGAGGAGAATGGCCTATGGCAGACATGTGCCAGCAAGGGACAAATAATAAACAACTGACAGACACTGGGCTAAGTCAAGTTTAAGCTACCATTGGTACATGTGAGACAAAGGAAGTGATATTAAAAAAAGTCTATATATTTTAGTCACTTCCTCTTGCCTCTCTCTCTTTCGCAGAGGAGACGTGGCTGGTGGCAGTGTGCTGGGCATCTTGGCGGCTTGATGTTTTGGCGTGCTTGCTGCTCTTGTCTGGTCTAGCTGAGTGAGTTTAGACTGATTCCTTTTTCCTTTACCTTCAAAAGCACTATCCTCTTAGGAGGCCCCTCATCTTGGAGTAGACCTCCTGGCTGGAAGCGGAGCTAGTTTTAATCTTGGAGGAGGCCTCGTGGCTGAGGTCTCTGAATTTCCCTTAGCTTAGGCTAGGCTGGAAAATTCTTATACCTCTTTCTCTCTCTCTTCTTCTTAATTCCTTCCCTCTATATTAATTAAACCACCATAAAATTCCCAAACTGACTTGAATATTTTTATTGGGATCTGAATTACTCCCTGGCAACCAACTAAACTTGTATTCAGTTTTAAAAAACCCTAAATTTAGCCCTTACAATAAGTAGTATCTAAACTAAGAGCTTGCACTGGATAAAATGGGGATAAGCTAAAGGTCCCCAATAAAATTAGGGGTAAAGGAAGGATGTCAACTATCACTATTACTTATCAATATATTACTGGAAATCCTAGTTTTAGCAATAAGACAAGAAAAGGAATGAAGGAATATGCTTAGGCAAAGAAGAAATAAAATGATCACTTTTCTTCAGATGATTTGATTATTTACTTAGAGAACTCTGGAACTTAAGTGAAACAATTAACTTTAGGAAAGTGTCAGGATAAAAAAAAGTCCAGCATATAAAAAAGCATCAGCATTTCTGTGTATCAACAACATAATCCAAAGGAAGAAATAGAGAGAAATTCTTCTTAAAATGACTTCGGGGGCAGCTAGGTAGCTCAGTAGATTGAGAGCCAAGTCCAGAGATGGGAGGTCCTGGGTTCAAGTCTAGTTTCAGACACTTCCTAGCTGTGTGACCCTGGGTTAGTCACTTAACTCCCATTGCTTAGCCCTTACTTCTCTTCTGGAGCCAATATACAGTGCTGATTCTAAAGATGGAAGGTAGGGTTTAAAAACAAAACCCAAACGCAAAACTTCAGATATCATAAAATACTTGGGTTTCTACTTGCCAAGACAGCCATGGCAACCATGCAATCCACATTATGAAACACTCAAAGATAGATCTAGATTTGTCAAAAAGGATTGATTTCATCTGTGTAGGCCAAACGCATTAGATAAAGATAACAACGTGAAGGCATCTGTCAGTGTCCCTCTCGGTTTCGTACAAATCTGTGAGAAAGATAAACAAAAGAGAAGCTGTAAAATTAGTCAAATTTCTGGGGAAATTGGGCCAAAAATGTATGATATCTTCTAAAAATAACTACTAACGACTGTATTTCACAACACCAGGGTGACTTTAAGAAAGCTAACGGGGTATTAGGGCACAGAGATATTGCAAATCATTTCCTGTCTGAAATCTCAGATAAATCTTTCACAAACTCTAACACAATAAAATGATAATCAGTCCAGTGAGTATAAATCAAAGATTCCCAAGTAGATCCAATGATAAGACCCCGAATAATTGGATGAGTCAAAGGGAAAAAAGCAAAAAAATTATTAATAATTAGGTGAAAGAATTATGCTGGTAAAACAAAATTTCTGGGATGCATTGAAAGTCGTCCTTGAGGGGAATAAGCATATTCCTAAAAAAGGCATATTAACAAAATAGCAAAGGAGAATATTAATGAACTAATTTTGGAGAATTGGAAAGCCAACAATAAACAAATATCAAATAAGGAGATATTAAAAATTAGAGGAGAAATAAACTAAAAAGTCCATATAAACTTAAATACAGTTTTATTTTTTAAAAGTCATAAAATTGGTAAACATTTAGCTAATCTGATTAAAGAGGGCAAAAATTAAAATTAAAAATTGTTTTTAAAAAAATGCAGGTGAAATGACAATAAATCTAGAAGAAGAATATCAGAACTGTGTCCAAAACTGAGAACCCCACTCAATTAAAGGAATACTTCTAAGTAGCTCAGTGGATTGTGAACCAGCCCTCAAATCTGGCCTCATGCCCTTCCTAGATATGACCCTGGGCAAGTCACTTAACCCCCATTACCTAGCCCTTAGTGTTCTGCCTTGGAACCCAGATGCCAACTTGATTCTAAGGTGGAAGGTAAGGGTTTAATTAAAAAAAAAAAGGCACACCTCTAAAATACATAAAATACCCACCAAAGCAGAACAAATAGAAACCATCACTAATTTAGTTTCAGAAAAAGAAAAAGAAGTCACTATAATGGAACTACAAGAGGGAAGGTGAGGGAGAAATTCTGGTTTTAATTGATTCACAGGAGATTTCTATCAAATTTTTTAAAAGAATATTTACACAATTTATCTTAAAAATCAAGAAAGTACACTATACACTTCTTTTAAGAGACAAAGGTTTGTTGTTGTTGTTTTTTAATCCTTATCTTGCATCTTAGAATCAATAAGGCAGAAGAATAGTAAGAAACAGGCAGTGAGAGTTAAGTGACTTGCCCAGGATCACATGGCTAGCAAGTATTTGAGGTCAAATTTGAACCCACTACTTCCTGTCTCTAGACCTGGCTCTCAATCCATTGAGCCACCTAGTTGCCCCCTAAAGACCACTTTAAATAGCTACAGGAATAATGAGTGCTCATGTCTAGACTGTACTAATAAAAAAAATGATAATACTACCAATATTAATTTATAATTTTAACACTATGGGAATAAAATTATTAAAGGCACATATATAATAGTGGGTAGTGGACAAAAGGCATATATAAAAGCATAGTAGTGGATAAAATAATAATATAATTCATTTGCAAGAATAAAAAAATAGATTGTAAAAGAAAATAATGAAAAGAGGCAGAGATAAAGAGGGGATAGAAATTCCAGACTTTAAACTATATTATAAAGCAGCAGTCATCAAAACCATCTGGTATTGATTTTTTTAAAAACCACAGAGGTAGGTCAATGGTACAGACTAGACAAGGGAGAATCAGAAACAATGAACTCAGCAATAAACTGGAAAACATAAATTGCTTAAGAAAGAACTCCTTGTTTGATTAAAAATACTGCTGAGAAAACTGGAAGTCAGTCTGTCAGAAGTCAGGCTTAGAAAATGGTGATATAAAAAGGATCTAAATAAAAAATTATTCAAAAAAGAGATAAAAAGTTGTCTGTACACTCTGAGTCAAAATGTGTAAACATTTTAGTAACTTTTTAAAGCATAATTTCCAGATTTCACCCTATCGTTCAAGGCTGATTACACATTATTACCCCTTGGACAAGCCTACTTATTATTATTATTACTATTTCCATATTTAATCTTGTCATCTTGAGCTTTAGGGAAATTGTAGGATATTTAAAAATATTTACTATTACCTACTATATATCTATATATATCTACTAATATTAATATTAGTAGATCTCAACTAATAAACTGTTTAGAGCCCTCCCCTGTTCATAAGGTATTATTTATTTAATAAAATGGAGAACATTATTTTCTCAATAAGTAGTCCCGAGGGGTAGATGGGATATTCAGAGAAGATGAATACCTCTGGTGTGAGGCTTGCTGAGCCTTTTCAGGGCTTCTTCCAGCCTTCAATGTCCTCTCCCTCAACTATCATCTGTGGCTCCTAGAGACTGTAGCATGTGCAGTGGCCACACCCCTGTAAACCCATTTTGGCAGGCAGGCTAAACCAGGTTTAAACTCATTGGTGAGTTAAATGACTGTCTATCCTAGACATGTGAAGACTTCCTCAGCTGAAGGAGCACATGAGAACAATTTGCTCAAAGGGCTTTGAAGGTGGCAGAAGACAGTGCTGCAGGGATTTCAGAGCTTGCCTAGATCTTGAAGATGTCATGGTTACCCATGTCCCGAGCCATCACCCATTGTCTTGTCTTGTTTAGTCACCTGACATCAGTGGTTCTGTACCCACCACTTTCTGCAACTCTGCCTTACTTCAATCTGATTCATGCTCCAGTCAAAAGACAGCACCAGTGATGCCCCTTTGATCTTCAGAGTATGAAGGACAACAGCCTCAGTCCTAACCAGACCAGGAGAGTTAGTTTTAACATAGTTTAGTTTTCTCTTCCTACCAAACAATACACAAAAGATAATCTCAAATATCAAAGAAAACGTTTATTTAAAAAAGCAGTGATTGTGGAAACTATGGTGTTAGAGGATAAAGAGACTCTGTGACTCTAAATTGAGATGAAATCTAAGCTCAACCAAGAAAAGGACACTTTCACCCAAGAAGTGGGCTTTTTGGAGTCTCTGGGAGAGGCGGGCACTGGAAATCAAGGGACACGTTGGGTGAGCCAATTACCTCACCCTCCTGTAATAACTCTGTGCAAGCATCCTCTTTTCTGCAATATTTTATATTTTTTATAGTTTATGTTTATATATATTTCTCTCTCTATATATAGTTTATATTATAGTTTTATGAAGAATAGTATCTTCAACGTCTTTGCCTCTTTCCTCTCCAATTTTTCTGCCAATACAATAGGAAAATAGTCTCCAGATTCTCTAAGGCTTTCGCTATCAATAGTATCTCTCTAGAGTCAAATTTCTGTTTCTTCATAAAATAAGAGCTGACAGATATTAAGAAGAAGTATTTCATCACATCTTCTCGTTTTCTCAACAAATTTCTCATATATTCTAGAGTTCAAAGTTTAGGCAATAAACTCTCTTCTTGATTTTATAGAGAGAAACATATCATAGAATGATAGCTACAACTATTATTCTAACTTCTTTCTTACAGCTAGTAACATGTTTTCTAAGCAATCGTTACATATATGTATTCTGTGTTTATCTAAGAAGAGTAAGTTCTTTGAGAGCACATTACTGTCATTTTGATGGGGGAGGCTATGTGATATAGGAGAATAAGTAATAACTCTAGAACTGAAAGGTCTAGGTGTTCTAATATCATTTCTGAAGCCTAGTACCTTTGTGACCTTGGGTAATCAACTTCACTTCCCAGCTTCCTCATCTATCAAGCGGGGAGGCTGGACTAGATAAGCCTGGGGTCCTTTCCAGCTCTTACTCTAGGAGCTCACTCCTCAGCATGTTGACTGATTGGAAGAGCATCAATAACACACTTTTTTAAGGAAGTCATTTTATTTCTCTGGGTCTCAGTTTCTTTATCTATAAAATTAAAGCATTAGTATCGATGGCTTGAATTGCCCCTAAATTGATGCTTATGGAAAGAGGCAAAGCCAGAAAACATTTATAGATGTTTATTACAGTGAGGGTCCATCTCCCACACTTTCTGCCGTTCCATCATCACTAGGACGCCCTCCCAATATCACTGATGTGCAAAGTAATGGAGAACATCTAGGAGAGTGCAGTGAGAGCAGTAATAGAGGGCATCTCTGTAACTTCAGTCCAATCACTATAGGGCACCCTACGGTAGAACCTGACACCAAGGGTGCATTAACTGGGAAGACTCAAGTCCTTCTTGGCTTGGTCACAGTGATGCTAAAGTACTGGCACCATTCCAGAGCTCAGACTGAAGCAGCTAGGTGGTGTAGTAGATAGTCTGGGTCTTGGAGTTAGGAAGACTTGACTTCAGAGTTCTTCCTAGCTTTGGGATTCTGAGCAAACCCGTAAACCTTGCTCAGCCTCAGTTTCTTCAACTATGAAATGGTCACATATAATATTTGCAAACGTTGAAGCCTATCAAAAGATTAACCATCATTTCCGTTTCTTCTCTTCTCGGTGGATTAGTTCTCCTGGGAGGGTTTCACAAAGTCGTGGCCTTTCCCCCTACATGTAGGCTGGTGCCCCGCTCCTGGAGAACCCAAGCTGCTGCCATATCCGAGTGAAAGACTTCAGGAAGTACAATTTCTCCTGAATCCCGTTTTATTCACTCATTTCTCTTACTGGCTCTCTACTCTCAGAACCACCTCGGAATCTCATCCCTCCGCCCTCCCGTCTCTGGTATCCCCAAAGCGGATTGTGATCATCGTGGCCAGAGCTGAGAAGTAGCAGTTGAGGAGGAATGGCAGGCAAGGGCATTTCAAAATAAAAGAAGAATTGTGCCCGTCCCCCGGCCGCCTCTGCCCCTCGGCAGGAGTATCCAGGACGGCAGCTGTTTGAAGGAGGAAACGAGTGGAAGCCAGGAAAGAGAATTTCGAAATGATGGAAAACAAGGAAGGATACTTAAAGAGTTAAGTCTTCGCCATTCTGCCCTGTGAAAAGAAAGGAAATTGCAGACACCGTGAACTAAATGACAGATTGTACGGAATAATGAAAGGCTTATTTGAGAAAAGGAGGAACCGAAGTTCCCACACAAAGGGACAGAGTTCCCAGACTCTTCAGCTGCCTGGCAAATGTGGCATGTACTGCCTGGAGCTGATGGGAAGGGAGCTGCGGTCAGGGCTGGAGTATACTCCGTACATGGGCCAGGAAACCCCTTGTAAAAATCCCCAACGGGGGATTTGACTGCGGGTGTGACTTGAGGGGAGGAAGGAAGGGCAAGCGGGGAATGGAGAAAGGGAACAGGGGAGAAGGGAGAAAGGAACTTTGCATGTTAAGGGGAAGCAAGACCCAATCCTTTGTGCGGATTTTACAATTCCACTCAAGCAAGAGATCAAAAGGGTTACTGGACACACGGAGGAAAAGTTCTGCAGCAGCAATTCCCTACAAAAGGGTGGGGGGGGGGGGAGGAGGAGGGAAGGAGAGAGAACTCAACTTAAAAACATACTAATAACTATCTCAAGCATTCACCAAAACATCCCTGAAGGAAATGAGGTAAGCAAAGACTAGGCAATCCCGATTGGTTGCGAAATATAAAATAATCCTGGGAACACTGTGGTTGTGGATGATTGAAAGGAAATTTCGTTTTTCTTACCCAAATATTTTCACTTGCTCCCTCCCTTCTCTATCTCTCCACCCTCTTCTGTCCTCTTTCTTTCCTCTCCTTTTCTCTCCCCTAGCTCTCTCTCCAGTCGTCACTCTTCACCCCACCCATCCTGTTCTCTCTTTCCCCTCCTCTCTATCTGATTAAATGAGATGGGAGTGTGGGAGTGGTGGTTTTGAAGCTCTCCCTTTAAGAGGCAGCCTGCAGTGACGAATTCTTGAAATTGCCCTTGCAGGATGGCATTCCACTATAAATTCATTGTTCGACCTCCTCTCATCTTCACATTTCTCTCTTCTCTCCTTGTTCGTATCGACCAACTGGGGATAACAACCAAAATGAAAATCCCGAGCCACGGGGGCTAAAGTGAGGACATCTTGCCATCTCACCAAAGGCGATCTGGCTTTTCCTCATTCATCTCAGTTTCTCAAGAGACCAAATGAAACCAACAAATTAAAAAGAAGGAACTGCTGGCGCTTAGTTCGGAAAGTGATCATTCCTATCCTCGATGATCCAGTTCGGAAAAGAGATAGGGGAAGAGGGGAAATGCTGAAAAGTTGCCTGCTGTAGTCTGCATGTAATTTCTTGGTGTACCACTGCTTGCTGTGGATGGCTTTGGGATTTTGTTTTCTCCACCTTCCTCTTTTTCCAGCTTTTTCCTAGTAAGAGTCCAAACGTTATTATTTTTTTAGAAAAGAAACCAACAAAGAAAAGTTACACACCGGAACCTCAGCTTTGACAGTTATAAGTTTTGTTGGCAGCATTTTCTCCTTCCCTCTTGACATTTCATTCAACATTACAGGCAACATATATGTATATATGTACATATACACATACATGCGTTCAAGCATGTGTACATATTAAGTATACATATGTGTTTAGAAAGATATACAAATATGTGGGTAGATCTACTTATTTTAATCCATGGTAACTTGCATTGCTGCTTATTTTAAAAGACCCCCGTCCCCCTTCCAACTTTTTTCTCCCTTCATCAATCCTGACTCTGAGAGAGCAATATGGTCTTGAAGTTGGCCTCTTCTCTGCTCCTGTTGGTTTTCGAAGTGCACTTGGCTTCCGCTGGCGTCCCGGCTCTACCGGCACCCACCTATAGTCAAACCTATCAACTTCCACCAATTGCAGCAGAGACAGCAGAAGCTCATCTCCGCTCCCAGCCGCAGAAGGAGATGCTTCAGCAGCGGCAGCGGCAGCGGCAGCGGCAGCGGCAGCAGCAGCAGCAAAAGTACCCTCAGCAGCCTCCTTACACCCTCGCTACCAACCGCAAAACTCGCGGTCTAGTGCAAAACATTGACCAGCTTTACTCCGGAGGAGGCAAAGCGGGATACCTCCTCTATGTGGAGGGAAAGAAGTTTCTCCTGGATTTGGAACAAGACGGCTCCGCGGGCTTCCCAGAGTTTTTGAAGGCCGGTCAGCAGGAGACCTGGCCTCCATCTCCACGCCACTGGGATCGCTGCTTCTACCGCGGCACTGTGGACGGAAGCCCCCGCTCTCTGGCCCTCTTTAACCTCTGCGGAGGGCTGAAGGGCTTCTTCGCTGTTAAACACACCCGCTACACCATCAAGCCGTTGTTGCTGGGGACAAGGGAAGCTGGAGAGGGGCGGCTTTATCGGGGTGGCTCGTTCCAGGGGCTGCACGTCTTCACTAGAGAGGGCTTCAGTTTCAAAACGCTGAAGCTTCGCAGCAGCTGCGAGACCCCGAGCCCTCCCAGGACCCGCCATAGACCACCAGGAGCAGCTCCTACGGAGGCGTTTCAGAAGCAACCATCTCCGCAGCCCTTGGCGGCACCAGCGGCCGAACCACCCAAGGGGTGGCGACGTCAGCGGCGCTCCATCTCCAGGGCCAGGCAGGTGGAGCTGCTGCTTGTGGCGGATGTATCTATGGCCAAGAAGTATGGCCGGGACTTGCAGCATTACCTGTTGACTTTGGCCTCCATTGCTTCCCGGCTTTACAGTCACCCAAGCATCGAGAACCACATCCGCCTAGCAGTGGTGAAGGTGGTGGTGTTGGATGACAAGGAGAAAGGGTTGGAAATAAACAAGAACGCGGCCACTACGCTCAAGAACTTCTGCAAGTGGCAACACCAACACAACCAGTTGGGAGATGATCATGAGGAACATTACGATGCAGCTATTCTCTTTACCCGGGAGGTAAGTGAGCTCAAACCCGGTTATCATCAAACAGGAGGTCACTCTCTGCCAATATATAATACAGGGGGCAGTGGGGTAGCTTGGTGGTTGAGAGCCAAGCCTAGAGATGGGAGGTCCTGGGTTCAAATATGACCTCAGACACTTCCCAGCTGTGTGACCCTGGGCAAGTCACTTGACCCCCATTGCCCAGCCCTTACCACTCTTCTGCCTTGGAGCCAATACACAGTATTGACTCCAAGAAGGAAGGTAAGTGTTTAAAAAAAAAAATATATATATATATACATACATACATATATAATAGTGTCTAGTGTAATTTGTATAATATGTATGCATTGGGAAAGTGCAGGAAGTCAGGGAAGCGGATTCACTGAGAAAATGTGGTAATTTATTAATACCAAAAAAACTCCATGCCTATTTGGAGCCTTTAAGGAATTTAATCTTCTTTCTTAAAAAAACAAACAAACAAGCAAAAAAAAAAAAACACCTTCCATCTTAGAATCAGTACTGTGTATTGGTTCCAAGGCAGAAGAACAGTAAGCAAGGCAATGAGTTAAGTGACTTGCCCAGGGTCACACAACTAGGGAATGTCTGAGGTCATATCCCGTCTCCCAACCCTCTGAACCACCTAGATACCTCCAATTTAATTTTATTTCATGAAGGTATCAGATCGAGAACTGGAAGCCACACACAGGTGTAGACCACGTGACTTTGGACCGGGTAGACAATTCTGTTCCTTTTACCAATGAGAGATCATCCAGATAGTCTAGTCTGATCCGAACTTGTAATCTCTCTGTTCCTTCCCACTTTCAACAGCTCTTGCCTGGGGCCATCTAAGAAAATCCCAGTTCTCTTCCCTTTCAGAGATCGCTAGATCTAAGAGCTAATGGAGCCCATAACTAGATGTAGAAGGAGCTGTATGATATGTGTCTGCGTGTACATCTGTTGCAGGCTGGTTCTTGTATGCATGCATTTAGCTGAAAGGAAAGATGAACCATTTAAAAGTTTAAGTCATCCTGCTTCTCAATCAACCAAAGGCAAGTACTTGGCCATGTGAGAGCATCACTTTGCAATGTAGATTTCCTCGTCTCTTTCATCCCTCTCCATATTAATATCTGTCTGTCAATTGGCATTTTTAAGCTCATTTATGTGTCAATAAAAAGAGCCCCAACTTCCAGGCGTTCACAATGTAAGGAAGGAGAGAGCATGAAAACAATCAAGTCCTCACAAACTGAGGCAGAGTAAATAGGTATTGGGTGGCTGAGTGGTGCCGTGGACAAAATGCCCGGCCTGGCGTCTGGAACACTCGTTGTGAGTTCAAATCTGGCCTCAGATACAGACTAGCTACTTGACCCTGGGCTTGTCACTTAACTCTGTCTTCATCTGTAAAATGAGCTGGAGAAGGAAGTGGCCAACCTCTCCAGCATCCTTGCCAAGAAGACCCCAAAAGAGGTCACAGAGAGTTGGGCGCAACCAAAGCAAGTGAACAACAAAGACTGATTTAAGTATATTCATAGAGGGATGGGCAATAGTAGCCAAGGGAAAAGAGAGAGTCCAGAAGGCCTGCTGTAGAAGATGGGATCCAAGCCAAAAGAAGCCAGGAAAGGTAAGAGGCAGACAGGCGAGGACAGAGAATTCCTGGCAGGAGTGAGTGACGCCCATTGCAAAGACATTGTTTTTTGGAGAGGCAGCAAATTGCAGCGTGTAAGTCGAACTTAAACACCTGGCTGGGCACACACTTGGTCATGTCCTTAGGAAAGTTCTTTGATCTCTCTGTACGCCAGGCCGTTCTTTATACATTTGATAAGTGTACGGTTATCGTCACCCTCAGATCCCTACCTGGGGACATATCACAGTCCTGGACAGAGAGAAAATGAATCAAACAAAACTGTTTCCCCCTCCGCTATCCCTCCAAGTTATCCTTTTATGCCTGGTATGGAAGGAATTATGGGCAGCGTGTTGTCCAGTGCTAGAAGTACAGAGACCTGGATTTCATCCAAGTCCTGACCCTAACCAGCACGGCAACTTGCTCATGACACCTGGCAACCCTGGACCTTCACTTCCATAACCGATGGAATGATGGAGTTAGCTGCAAGGGACTAATTTCCTTCTCAAACATTACCTTAGTTTGTTGTTGTTTTTTCACAAAAGTAGAAATAATATGCAAAGCACAGAAGAGAGAAAACCAAGTCATTTGGGAAACTGAATGAAGTGTTTCTAGAAACCCGGGATCAGAATGATCATTCTGACTCCCATTTTCTCTCCTCACCCCTTTCTCTCTCTTTCCCTTTCTCTCTCTCTCTCTTTTTTTCATTCTCTCACTCAGAGACTCAGAGGGGATCTCTGGTTTTAAGGGAAAAGGCAGATAAATTTGGAGTAAAGGGTGACAGGTTGTTTAAGGACTAGACATAAATGTAAACTAAATGTAAACAAAGTAGTAGTAGTAGTAGTAGTAGTAGTAGTAGTAGTAGTAGTAGTAGTCTCTCAGTAACCGGTAACCGAGGATGACGATTATCTTTGTGCGCTTTCAAGAAAAGAGTTAAAGATAACAGTTTTAGAACGGAATGAAGATATATTTCTTTGTACACAATGAAAAACTTTCCCTTCATGAAATGATCCTCTGGAATTCATTTTTTTAAAAAATATAAACCTTCCATCTTGGAATCAAGACTGTGTATTGGTTCCAAGGCAGAAGAGTGTTAAGGGCTAAGCAATGGGGGTTAAGTGACTTGCCCAGGATCACACAGCTCGGACATGTCTGAGGCCAGATTTGAACCCAGGACCTCTCATCTCTAGGCTTGGCTCTTAATCCACTGAACTACCCAGCTGCCCCCTCCAGAATTCATTCTTGAAGGACATTAGTTTGTGTAACACTGCCACTAATTCTGTGGTGGTCCTTTTCAAAAAATACTTTGATTCTTTTTCTAATTGGGCTCCAAGTTTAGGGACTTATTTTCTCTATTTAAAAAAAAACAAACACCAGTTTGTGACCTCTTACAATTTTTTTTTTTTGCTGCATTATAAGAAGCTACACAATAAAGATGTCTAAGGTGGTTGTCCTGTAATTATTTCAGGCAGTTGATTTCCCATTATGGGTTTCCTTTTTTATTCTCAAATTCAAATGTAACTTTCTTGTTGACATTTTAAAAAGAAAATTAAGTGGGATTTTGAAATTTTTTTTGCTTTTTAAAACACATTTATCTAACTGAATCTGAGTAGAGTGATGCAAGCTCTCGACTCTTTTTTGCTATGATTGTCTGTTTCTCCACATTGTTTAATGAGTAGTTAATTATTTTGAAGGCGTGGAATATAGCACATTTTTAAAATATTAAAGCACGAAAGAAGATGATATGATTTTATAGCATTAACATGTTCAATTTGACTTGAATAATCATTGAAGCAGCACACTGGATTTGTCCACAAGTGAAAAATTATATCAGCCCTTACTGAGCACAAGCATACTTTTAGACGGCAATTGGCTCTCTGGTATTTATTTGCTATGTAATATGGTGGGAAAAAATTGAAAACCACATGTGCTTATTTGAAAACCACATTCAAACTCCAGTTTTTATATGGTTTAATTTTAGTTAAGAATTGAAAAAAGTCTAAAGACTCATGAAAGTTTTATTTGGTATCAAGAATATGGGGGTCGAGTTAGGAGGGATGGAAAGTGTCAGAAGAATGGAAAGATGGGGACCAAGGAGACGCAGGGCTTTAAATTTCAGGGAATTTTTTATTTAATTCGAGAGGGGATGGAGAGCAAATAGAATTTCTGGGCTGGAGGAGGTGACATGGAAAGACCTGATCTTTTAGGGAAATCACTTTGGCAGCTGAATGGAGAATGGATTGTTGTGTGGAGACACTTGTCACAGGTCTTCTACCCAGCCAGCTAGTCTGTCAGTTCAGGAGTGAGGAGATGAGAGCCTGCACAAGGGTAGGTATCAGAGGAAAGAAAGAGATGAAAGACAGGCTGTAAAGGAGAAACCAACAGGTCGTGGCAAAAGATTAGATGAGGATTGGTCGAAGGATTGGGATTCAAGGATGACATCCAGGTTGAGTGTGGGGTAATGGGGAGATGGTGGTCCTTGACAGTAACAGGGAATTTGGAAGGGGGAGACTTTAGAGAGAAAGATGCTAAGTTCAGTTTTGGAAATAGTGAGTTTCAAATGCCTATTCAACAGGCAGTTGGAGGTGCAAAACTGAAGTTTAGCAGCGAGTAGATTTTAAAATTCATTTGTATAGAGATGGTCATTAAATCTTTGGGCACTAATAAAATCAGGAGGAAGAGAAGAGGGCCTAGATGGGTGGGATATGTCTCCATGACCTGGAAGATCTAGCAAAGGATATTAAGGAATGATCATACTGGTAAAAGGACCAGAAAAGAGTAGTGTCCTCCCCCCAAATCAGAGAGAAGAGAATAGCAAAGAGGAGAGTCTGCTTGAGAGTGTAAAAGACTTCAGAGAGATCAAGGAGAATAAAATCCTAGAAAAGACCATTGGGTTTGAAAAGTAAGACATCATTGTTAACTTTGGAGAGAGCAATTTCTTTTTCTAAAAATTAGTATTTTTATTTGTTTATTCCAAATTACATGTAATAACAAATTTCCACATAAGTTTTCCAAAATGATATAATCTAAATTGTCTCCTTTCTCCCCCCAGCCCCCCCCCATCCCCCTTCTGAAGCTGACAAGCAATTCAATCTGGGTTATCCATGCATTATCCTGCAAAACCTATTTCCATATTATTCATTTTTGTAAGTGAATAATCTTATGAAACCAAAAGCCCCACACATACACCCACTTTGATCTGTATCTGACTCCAACTGTTCTTCCTCTGGGGGTGGACAGCGCTCTTTGTCACAAGGCCCTCAGAACTGTCCCAGATCCTTGCATAGCTAACGGAGGAGCTAAGCCTATCACAGCTGGCCATTCCACCATATTGCTGTTGCTGTGTACAGTGCCCTCCTGGTTCCACGGATTTCCCTCTGGGAGAGAGCCATTTCTATTGAATGGTGAGGTTAGAAGCCAGATTGTAAAGATAAGAAGAAAGCCTGAGGAAAATGAGTGAAAGCATGTATTGTAGACACCCGTGTCGAGGAATTTGGGCATAAAAAGCAGGAAAAATAGGAGACAATAGCAGAAATTGGGTCACTCTGGATTTTCTGTCACTCTGCTAACAAGAATAAATATTTGCAATTCATCGATCAAACCAACACATTTCACTATTCTGAGTATTATCGTATCTCTGTTAGAGTACTTAGTCTCTATGTAAAAGAAACATAAATGCACAATGTTCTGATGCAAAAAATACATTTCTACTGAAATAGCACCTTTGCTAAAATTCACATCACTTTTGCCCTAAAATAACAGAAACATGAAGAATAAATAAAGAATTGGCTTCAATTTTTGCCTTCCAGGATCAGTTCTTTGCTCTTGGTTTACATACCCTGAGTGTGCCATTCATTATTCTTTAGGAGCAAAAGACCTCTCCTGTTTATAAAACAGAACATTTTTTTGTCTGGTCTCTGCTTACAAATACTGATGGATATTTTATCAGAATTTATTTGTATACTATAGATAATGTAAACCAAATCACTTCCGTAAGAAGTTAGGCAGGACAGGATTTTAATTCACATTCTTTAAATATCATATATTTAGGGCAAAAGTGAACATCATCAAATGGTTATAGCCTCCATTTTGGTCCCAATCTCAAAAAAGCTAAATAATGTAGACACAAGAAGATTGTAATAGTAAATCGTCATAGTTGAGAGTCGAAAGCTGGACTGTTGAGAATTTTTTTGAAGCAATGTGATTCCCCAAAGAAAAGAATTTTCATAATACAGAGTTTTTGTTTCTTTTCACTGTTTCCCTAATTCTGTTTCCCCCATCCAATTTTTGGTCTATATATTTTATAATTTTCATGTGGTTTTATTCATTCAGATTTTTAAGACAGCTATTAATTGTGCCTAATTTTTTTCTCATGAACATGAATGTACTTGTTGCACTACTCTTTGAAAACTAAGATGGCAGTTCAGTATCACCATGGCAGACCAAATGAATGTTGCACTCTTTTAACAAGGTTTAAAACTGTACTCTATTGTTCTAATAATACTTAGTGGTTTAAACTATATCCAACAGAATCAGAATTTGGCAAACATAATATTTTTAGTTCATTTCAACTTAATGGAGGTATTCAAATTTGTGATTTCATTAGTATTCCAGAAGTCCCAATGTGGATGCTCTCCACTGATACAAATCATTAGTTTGTCTGCAAACTTCGAGCTTTAAAGAGCTACTTAACGCAACAAGAGATGAAGTATTGTGTAATCACAGAGCTAATGAGACAGAATTAGGACTTGAACAATAGACTTTCCTGACTCTATCCACTATTCTCTTATGTAAACCTTGGGAATGGCAAGCAGTTCACAATATTTGCCACACTAGAAAGTATGGCAAGAATCCTGAGTCAAATAAGAAGCTTATGGAGAATATTAAATTCAGATTAGAAAAGTCGATCTTTATCACTGTCGTTGCTATGAAGACGAAGCAGAGAAAACTGGTTTATAAGCACAAATCATGATAGGATTTCAATTCTGACTATTGATTGGTTATGTGTGGGTGAATGAATATCTTGGTGTCCTTCAGTAGTTAGTAGTAGTAATATTATTCCTGAAATGTAACATGGCATAATGGATAACAAACTGGAGAAGGAGTTTAAAAAGCTTAGTTTCAGATCTCGCTGCTGACTCTGGCTTTCAGACCCATGGAAGAATCATTTAAACTCTAGTCCCTGAAAACTCTTTAACACAATCTTGCAATTCTAATTGTTTTTATACTGCTTGTAATGAGTTATTTTATTTCTTATGAAGCTTTGCAAGTTAAAACTTTTTTTTAAAAAAAGAAGAAAGCATGAAGGAAATTAAAATAATTCGATACATCTTAATTTTATCATTTTGACTTTAACAATTAACTCTATTCATCTGCATGTAGAAATACTGTATTCTATACATTTATTCTTTATCTATAAATTGGAAAAGAGTTGTGCATCTTCGTAGGTAGAGGGAACCTCCTCATCTAGATTTCCTTATACTGATGAAATCATAGGTCAAAGAATAATAATAACAATAAAAGTAACTCACATTTGTTTGGCATATTAAAACGTGTAAAGCATTTTCTTTAGAATATCTCTATTAGGGCAATTTGGAACTATGCCCAAAGTTGCTTTAAAATTGCACATATCCCTTGATACTATGACACCACTACTGGATTGGTATGCCAAAAAGAGCATCAAAAAGGGGAAAGGATCTACTTGTACTAAAATATTTAAAATGGCTCTTTTTGTGGTGACAAAGAATTGGAAATCAAAGGGATGTTCATCACTTGGGGCATGGCTGAACAAATGGTGTTATATGATGGACTCCTATACTTGCCCTATAAGAAATGAGGAGTAAGATGGTTTCAGAAAGAGTTGGAAAGACCTACACGAACTGATGCAGAGGGAAGTAAGCAGAACCAGAAGAAGAGTGTAGATAGTAACAGCAATGTTGTATGATAATCAGCTATGAAAGAACTTAGCTGCTCTCAGCAATACAATGACCTGAGACCATTCTGAAGGACTTGGGACAAAGAAAGCTCTCCACCTCCAGAGAAAGAACTGTTGGAGTCAGATGCAGATCAGAGCATACGATCTTTCACATTAGTTTATGATTTTATTTTGGTGTTTTGGTTTTATGTAAGTATTCTCTTAAAACAATGACCAATATGGAAGTATATTTTGCATGATAATACATGTATAGGAGATCAATTCACCTACCATCTTCAAGAAGGAAGGAAGAGAGGGAAACAATTTGGGTCTTATAATTTCAGATAACATATGTTAAAAATTGTTATTACATGTAATTGGGAAAATGGAGTAGTTTTGAATAAAAAATCTCTATGAAATAAATTGATATTGTGATATCTTTGCCACCTCTACAGTCATTCTACTATTTAATACTGATCTAAATGAACTTTATATCGAATAGGGCCATCATAAGGTTGGAATTATCTTTACACAAATAAATTGGTTTTAAGAGGTTATGAAACAAGGGTGATTTGCTTATAAAACAATGTTGATCGCCAGTTAAATGGCTGGTCATTTGCAATATTGCTATTAATTACTAGCCAGTTGTTTAAGCAATTTTGTACCTCAAAAAATGTTTCTGTTATTGCCATAATCTTAATGGAAGAGCTGTTATTACCAGTTATCCTTGACAAGCTCCCAGTTATATAATCAGTTATCCTTCACAACATCGCCAACATATCAGGTCAAACTATTTTGTGGGGAAAGAGTGATGCCAAACATTCTAAATGCGAGCTGTTATTAATTGGTCGAGTTGTTAACTGGTGGTGTTAGTAATTGCGTCCTAGCTTCGTGATACTTCATTTTAAAAAACTGACCACTCAGTGATCTCAGGGTAAGGAAATGATTCTCACCAATGGGCTCATTTGGGAATGAAAGTAATTTAACATTTTAGAGTAGCAATTCCTAAGTGGTCTGACTCAGTATTGATACAGTCATCTGCCTATGACGAGCTGTAGACCATTGGAGTGAATGGAGTATGCAATCTGTCTAAGTGATTTTTATATGAAAAAGTAAAGAACTCTTAGGTCAGTAACTGGAGATTATGGACATGAACATTCCTCTGATTATGGGACAAATGTCATTTGCCTCATTGAAAACAGAGTATAAGGATTTGGTTTCTAAGCTGAGGCTGCAAGAGAAGATACAGCTCCAGGTTACTGGAGGTGAAAGGACAGGTTTAAGAATTGGGTTGGGGGGGTGATGTAAGTCCTTCTCTGCCCTACACTTGTTGTGGGCAGTTTGTGTGGCCAATGGGAGGCTAGAGATTCTTCTACCTGAAGAAAGAGTAGAGAAAACTTTCTCTGCTCTCTATTCTGACTTATTGCTAAGAATAAGAAAAAGGTGAAGATGAGGGAGGAGGAGAGAGCAAGAACAATTTACAGGGGTTACACTGAACCCTGAGAAATAGTAGCTACATGGTTACCCTTACTTGGAAATTGCCCTGCCCATCTGAATTGGATGACAGTCAGCTGAGCGAACCACTCACACCCCAAGAAGAGGGGGAACCTGGGAATATTTGGAGAGAAGGGCCATGCCATGCCTAAATGGCAGGGAACCTTGGGCACAATGTAACCCAGGCCCTTTATTTTCTGTATAAGGAATCTGAGGCTCGGGGAGGCAAAAGAAGTTGGTTATGATCATACAACTAATTAGTGGCAGAATCAAGGCCAAAACTACGGCTTTCTGACTTCCAAACTAGCACTTTATTGGTCCATCATATGAAGTTGCTTCATTATTATCTCAGAATACAATATTAACTCAGTTCAGTTCAACCCACATTTATTAAGCAACCGCTGTGTAAAAGCACCAGCCTCCATAGAGGAAGACTTGCAGAGGTAATGAGGTATGGTCTACTGGCTTGTAGAGGAGAGAGAGTAAAACGTTGACTTTTGAGATGCTAAAAACATGTTTGAAAGCTTTAAGAAGTTTGCAATTATGACACTGCTATGGGCTGGGTCTAAGTCAGATCAGTCCTGGGTCTTGTAGGTTCCATGTTTAAACAAAATGGAACACTACTGGGTGCTTAGTGAGCAAAGAGATTTACTTAGCTATAGGAGAATACTATTCAACCAAATTACCCAGTTACCCCGAGTTGATGTGGCTAAACCACCTGAGCTGTCCACCATTATTCACCATCCAAGCATCAGAGAATTCAACTGGCTATTTTGTACTCAGACAACAGGGAAATTATAGCAGCATCCTGAGCTTTCCCATATGTAGTCAACCACATTCTATCTTTAAAGGACAATATAGCCCAACTTTCATGAGTTGTGTATCTGGGTATGAATGGCTGTTGGCACAAAGAGTATGTTTATATATCGAAGCCTTCAAGTCTGAAAGAGTGACCAGTACCAGCAAGGTCAGAGGATGGGACTTCTTTCTAGGGGAAGGAGAGGGGAATCGACATTTAATGACTGTTTACTCTGTGTCCGGCTTGGTGTTAAGTGCTCTCCATGAGTGGTAATCATGTTTGCGTTTGTGTTAGAATTTCCCAGGTCTTGTATTGTTAAACGGGAGTCTGTTCTTTGTTTCTTTTATTGACAATATTTTTCATATTGATATCAGTTAAGAATAAAAGGCTGCCTCTGAATTTGCTCATTTCACTAGACCAGGTACGTTCAAGAGAGTCATAGCATTCTTGACCACGAGTTGAGTGAGGCTTATCGATCACATGTCCTTAGCAGATAATACTACTTCTTTGAACCTTAAATGCTTATGGTTCAAACTTTGAACTCAAAGAAGATGCACTAAATAAACAGGAAAAAATAGAAGGCATAGGGTGACATTTAAACAGTGTTACCTTTAATATATAAATATAATTCCTGAATGGGCAGCTAGGTGACAAAGGATAGAACTTGGGGCCCAGAGTCAGAAAGATTTGAGTTCGGAATTTGGCCTCAGGCACTACTAGTTATATGACATGGACAAGTCACTTAACCCCATTTGTCTCAGTTTTCTTATCTGTAAAATGAAATGTGATGGAAATGACAAACCATTTTAGTATCTTTGCTAAGAAAACCCAAATGGGTTTATGAAGAATTGAACATGATGGAAACAATTGAATAACAAGGAAAATTTCTGAATATGCTAAAGACCACTTAAAATACTATTATGTAATTCAATATCCAAGGTTATAATACCAAAAGAAATCTTAAAGTTCACCTAATTCAATCTCCATTTTCACAAGATGAAGAAATTGTATTTGACCTTAGCCAAAGGTGGAGAAATGATAAAGATATTGGGGGGGAAAAAAAGGATTAAGTGGCTTATTCAAGGGCAAAGAAGTGGCAGAACCAAGGTTCTCAAATTCCAAAGTGAATATCCTTCCCCTACCACTGGTAGAACTATGAACTATTCTTTAAGATGGTAGAACTATTAAAAGATTATTCTTTTATATCTCATTAATAACTCACAAAAATAAAAATCTGGCAGCAAAATTATGCAGTAAACTACATAAATTTCACGACATAAATTATTTTAGAATCATTAGATTAATGTCTGATCGTTATTTAGAACCATATATAGTTATTTACAAATGACAGTCTACTTGTGTGACTGCTGATGGCTAATATGTCTTTTCTCTTAAGATTCATATTTTATTGAATTAAACTTTGAAGGGAGCTTGGGATTCCAACAGGTGGAAGTGGTGGTAGGGCACGGAGAGTGTGAAGAGGGTTCCTGTCTATGCTAATGCCGTGTTCGTGAAGGTCAGGGATGTGTCATAGGTCTAGAAAGGTAGCTGGAGCCAGACTATGAAGGACTGTAAATGCCAACTGGAGAAGTTCATGTTTTACCATAGAGCTGATAGAGAATCCCTGGAGCTTGTTAACTAAGGAAGTTCCATAGTTGTATTCTGGACTTCACTTCCCCCATTTGTAAAATCAGGATGTTGGACTACATCGCCTGTACATTTCTTCCAAGATTTTAATTTTGTGCACTGTAAGAAACTATGATCTGATTAATCTAAAAAAACCTTAGAAAGAACCACATGAGATAATGAAGAGTGAAATATTTGAAGAATAAGTTGTGGAAAGTTCACCTCCAGATGATGATATGAGAAGTGGAAACATGAAAGACATAAATTATGTATTTTGCCAGATGATGACACCTTCTGTGGCGTGGGGAGGGGAGGGGAGGAGAGGGCTGAATGTAAAAATAAATCAAAACATTTTTAAAAGGTTCACATTTCAGGAGCTTTTCTTGTTTCTTTCCTTGGAGCCAAGATGTTTAAAACTGATATTTGACCAAATGAAAGAACATTTTATTAATTTGCAAACACCCCCCATTTTAAAATGGTCACTCATATTGAACAAGACACAGAGAACATGATGAGATGTGAAACAGCTAACTTTGACTACATTAAATAAAGTTTTTGCGCAAACAAAATCAATGTAACCAAGATTAGAAGGGAAATCAAAAGCTGGGAAAATGTCTCTGACAAGGATCTCATTTTTGAAACATAGAGAGAACGGAATCAAATTTGTAAGACTATACAGCATCCCCCAATTGATAAATTACTGACAGTTATGAATAGACAGCTCTGATGAGGAAATTAACACAATCTTTAGTCATGAAAAATGCTCCAAATGCTATCAATTAGAGAAATAGAAATTAAAACAACTCTGACAAGCCACCTCACCTATCAGACTGGCTTATGACAGAAACAGAGGATGAGTAACTGGTGGAGTGGATGTGGGAAAATTAGACGACTCATACACTGCTAGTGAAACGATGGACTGATTTAGCTGTTTTGCAGAGCAAACTGGAACGATACCCAAAGGGCCATAAAAATGTGCGTGCTCCTTGACCCAACGATCCCTCTGCTGGTCTGTATCCCAAAGAGATCAAAACTAGGATAAAAGGACTCGCTTGTACAAAAGTATTGAGAGCAGCTCTTTTGGTGGTGGTAAAGAACTGGAAACTGAAGGGATGTCTATCAATTGGCACGTGGCTGAACAAGTGATGGTATTTGATTGTAATGGAATACTGTTGTACCGTAAGAAGTAACAAACAGGACGGTCTCAACAAAACCTGGAAAGACATATGAAATGATACAAAGTAAAGTGAGCAGAACAAGGAGAACATTGTTTAAAGTAGCAGCAATAATGTACTATCATCAACTATGAACGATTTAACTATTGTCAACAGTGCAAAGATCCAAGACAACTCCAAGGGATTCATGCTGAAAAAGGCTCTCCATCACCATCGAAAGAACTAAAAGAATCTGAAAGCAAATTGAAGCATACCATTTTCCACTTTATTTCCTTCATGAGTTTTTTCTTTTTTAAGTGGCAAAGGATCTTCTTTTACAATATGATGAATATGGAAACGTCCTGCATGATAGCACACGTAGAACATAGCGTATTACTTGCCAACTTGGGGATGGAAGAGGGGAGGGAAGGAGAGGAAGAACATGGATACCAAAATGTCAGAAAACAATTGTTAAAAATTGTACCTGCATGTATTTGGAGAAAAAATACGAACAAAAATAATAATCATCATAGCAATAAAATTGCATTTACTTGTCATTATCCTGTGTGGTGAAAATTGAAAGTGTTCCTTTGACTTCTGCTTTAGAGAAAGGAAACTGGTGACCATAGTCTCAAATCTAGCAAATGTCAGAACTGACGCTTAAACCTGAGCTTATGATTCCAAATCCTGAGCCTTTCCCCACTGTTTGTAACAGCCATGATCATTCTGCAGACAAAGCTAGGTAATGTGGGAAACTGCTTAGACCATTTTCAATAGAGCAATGTTGCCAAGAGAATATCTATTTCATTTTAATATCTAGAAAATTTTCTTTTTAAGTAACAGTTTTACTTCTGTTAAATCTTCCAAAAACAAGGAATAACCTAGTGCTGATTTATGTGTATATGTATAGATATATTCATATGCATATTACCTATATTATCTATAATACCTATAATATATAGAATTCATATGAATACCAATTACACTATATAATATACATACGTGTTTGTGTGTGTGTGTAAAAAGGAATTCTAACCTTCACATTAGGAGATATTTCAATAAAGTTATGGCTATTTCAGAGGACTGATGAACACTTTCCTTATTTGAAATAATATTATTTTTCTGTCTAAGCAATTCTACATTAAAAAAAAGGAAAAAAAAGAAATGGTCGTTCATTGAATTACAATAATATCTGCACAATCAGAATAGCTACGCTTGGATTTTCCTTTAATCTGCTGGACTATTTACATTCTAAAACTGAAATCAGAGTTGAATCTAGAGGCCCTCCAAAATGGAATCGAACTATTTTAGATGTTTTAAAAATGCATGTGTTGTGGCTTTACTAATACTGTTATAAAAGGAAGGGTAAGACTTAGGGTAGCTCTTAAAATATAACTGAACCTCATCCTATAACGCATGTGCTTCAGCAGCCCAGAATAGTTCCGAAGGCATAATAACCCCAGATTGTCCTTGGAGAGCTGCCATAGAAGAACAGGTGACATTTAAAGTTGTCCAAATTCTTGCTGTTGGGGAGAGCAAGTAATACACAGAGTGGCTTTTCCTGGATATAAATTTATTTTAATGATTTCTTTTTTTTCCTCCCCCACAGGATTTATGTGGGCATCATTCATGTGATACTCTGGGAATGGCAGATGTTGGGACCATATGCTCTCCTGAGCGCAGCTGTGCAGTGATTGAGGATGATGGCCTCCATGCAGCTTTTACAGTTGCTCATGAAATTGGTATGCGTTGCCTTTTCTGATCATTTGCCAAATCAAACACTTGTAACAGCTGCATTAGGAACCCAAAACGCTTTATAATTAATTCCAGCTTTTCCCTGGTTCGGTTTTACACTTGTAGATCACGCCTGTGTGTGTGTGTGTGTGTGTGTGTGTGTGTGTGTGTGTGTGTGTGTGTGTGTGATCTTTCTGATAAGGGATCAGAAGGCAGGGGAAGGTCCACAGCAGATGACTTTTTTGGAAAGTATTATTTTAAATGAGTTGTTCAAGGGAGAAGTCGTATGTCCTACCTCTTTCACAACATCAAAATGCAGCTCTCGCCAATGAAATTGGGAGATTTACTATCATGTATTCCTAAAAATAAGTTTTGTTCATGATTTAATCAGAACTCTTATTGAACCCCTTAATAAGCATCGATTGACCCCAAAGGGCAACAAATAAATTGTTTCAGTTTATGACTAGTAAACATATTAGAGAAATAAACATGGTCCTGCTTTGTTTTCTTATAAAAGAATTAAATTGGGACAATATCATTCACCTAATTATTTGCTACTATATAGAAATCACTTTAAAAAATGTATAAGACAAAAAACGTTTACCAAAGGCACGAGGCATGTCAGTAAAATAAGTCCTTGTTCATTAGCACTATTTCCAGTCTAATTGTTTTCATAAGCTACTAGTTAGGATAGCTGGTAACGTGAATACCAAAGGCTGCCAAGCCAAATGCCTTCACCTTTTTTCTCTGTCGTAATGGGAAAATGACTTGAGTTGTCTCTGCTTTTCTCTTTTTTCTTATTCTTTTTTAATTGTTTGTGTCATAACTTTTCAATGAAAAGCCAATCATAAAATCCTAGTCTCAGAAGTGACCATGAATTGTCTAGTGATGGCCGTGTATTCATCTCTTATTCACCATTTCAGAATACGGAATCTGGGGGTTCCCCCTTTTAATGATACGACTTTTTCTAGTCAGATTGTTTATATTGTGACATATAGTGTAAGTGCTGGTATAAACCCATTCTTTGCCATATGGCTGTCCTGCTGCAGCTCTTCTTGGAAATTATTTATTTTTTTAATTAATTATTAATTAAATTATTATTTTATTATTATATTATATTATTATTATATATTATTAATTATTAAATTAATTATTAATTTAATTAATTATTTATAGGGCAACGAGGTGGCTCAGTGGATTGAAAGTCAGACCCAGAGACAGGAGGTCCTGGGTTCAATTGTAGCCTCAGACACTTCCTAGCTGGGCAAGTCATTTAACCTCCCCATTGCCCTGATTACTGCTCTTCTGCCTTGGAACCAACATGCAGTATTGATTTTAAGACGGAAAGTGAAGGTTTAAAAAAAGAAAAGAGCTACTGCCCAATGCTTTGTGTGCTCAAGTTTGTCAAAGATTAGACTGCCTGCTGTGCACTTTTCACTTTTCTTTTTCTTATCTGGCCCCAGAAAATGCCACGGGAGCACACAGTTAGCAACCCTCACCTGCCAAAAAATAGAAGTTCAACTCATTTTGTAGTTTAGGAAGCACAATGACACGAGACTACAGCGGTTCGGAGTGAGTGTGCAGCTTCCTCCGGCTCTTCTGGGGCTCCTTGGGGAAGCTGCAGAATCAATTTGTCTGATGCTCGTGAAAGTGGTCCAGGCATGACAGGAAGAGAAAGAGAATCACTCACTCAAACCCCAATATCAACTGAGCCCAGAAGAGTTTCCACTGAAAATCTGTTTGTTTAAAAAAGATAGATTGTGCGTGTGTGTGTGTGTGTGTGTGTGTGTGTACACACACCCAAATAATGTTGTTAACACTTGCAGAGCATTTTTACAGTGATCTCATTCAGTTTATACAACCATTCTGTAAAGCAAGTACTTTTATTACCTGCTTTTTACAGAAAATGAAACTGAGTCTCAGAAAGGTTAAGTGACCTGCTTAGAGTCATATGACTAAAGCAGGATTCAAATTCGCTTCTTCCTGACTCCAAATCCAGTGTTTTAGCTACTGGGCCTCTCAGAAGACCTAAAATAAAAGAGGAATGGGATGCCTTAAAATAGTCAAAATAAATATATTTTTTGCCTTGTCAGGGAAAAGCAGCCTCACTTTGTTGGTTTAGTGCCAAAACAGTTTAAAAGCTGAAAGGGATTACAGATAGGATATGCAGGAATTGGCTGGAAAGGAGAACCCTTCTTCCCCTTGAGGATGATCCCCCATCAGCATTGGCAGTTGGGAAGCAGGAAGAATCATACTTGGGATTTACTAGGACGTTCTATCTTAGATAATTAATTTGTTTTGAATTTGTGCCTAATTGCATTCTGTCCATTAGAACGGAACATGATATGGACCCTAACGAGTAGGAGAGTCATGGTATGTGTAGTTTTTCTGGGGAGGAAGGGGTCCGATACTAGGGGCCCCAGAATAAGAAAATCCACGATATTAGATATCCTGATCCAATCTTGAGCCTGCAGCAGACAGGTAGATCCCAGGACCCCAATTTTCCCGCCATCGTTGTTCCTTTCCTTTTCTCTCAGTCAAGGACATTGTGGGCATCCCATTCATTTCTCCTCACCTTTCTCCCTCGTTAAGATTCTTTTGTGTTCCCTACTTTAGAATCAATTGTTTTAGTCCATCTTACCTTCTCTTCATCCTTCTGTCTGACCTACTTGGGCTTATTCCCTGTCTGCGAGTCTTCCTTAAAACCCTTTTTTGCTCTAAAGATTCTTATCTGACAGTAGGCGGGATATAAAGGCTACCGTAGAGTTGTCACTTCCTTTAAATCCAATTATATTTTAATTTCTATGATCATGAAATCATCTTTAAAAAGC
This sequence comes from Monodelphis domestica, assembly GCF_027887165.1. Taxonomy (NCBI): domain Eukaryota; kingdom Metazoa; phylum Chordata; class Mammalia; order Didelphimorphia; family Didelphidae; genus Monodelphis; species Monodelphis domestica. Next base: position 6,556,059 of record NC_077230.1, read on the forward strand.
AACAACAACTTCCTTCCCATCCTAGAAGAGGCTGAAGAGTAAGAAGGGCTGGGCAATTGTGGTTAATAAGTAACTTGCCCAGGGTCACACAGCTAGGAAATATCGGAGGGAGGCCAGATTTGAACCCAGGATGTCCCAACTCCAGGCTTGGCTGTCTAGCCACAGAAGCACCTAGCTTCTCCTCTATTCCTTCTTGAAGGATGTATTTCTTTGAATGGCTTGCTGAAGTAGGATGGGAGAAGAGATAGGTTTAGAAATAAAAGGGATAAAAAAATAAAAATAACTTTTTTTTAAAAAGGAAGCATTAGATAGCTTGCCATTCCTGGATTTTTGTCATTACCATTTCAACCAGTAAAAATCCTATTATCTAGAGCTCTCTCTGTGTGTGTGTGTGTGTGTGTGTGCGTGCGCGCGCACATATCGTCAACTGGACATGAACTGGATGATGATCTAGCCAAGGAGACTTAGAAGAGCTTCTCACAGTCCTGCTTTTCCTCGTCTGGACACCATTCAGCTTATCAATGTCCTTCCTCATATTTGGTGTCTAGAACTGAACAAGATACTAAAAGTATCTAATTATTAAAGATATATATATATTGGGGCAGCTTTGAGAGCTAGGCTTGGACGGGAGGTCCTAATACACAGCATCGACTCCAAGGCAGAAGATCAGGGTTTACGTTTTTTCACTAACTGTTTTACCTACCTAAGCCTTGGAATGGAGGGAGAGGGTACATAATACATTCATTTTAGGGAAATGAGTTTGGTAGGTGAGTGGAGAATAGACTCTGATGGGGAGAAATTTGTCAGCAAGTTACTGAAATAGTCTGGGCATAAGGTGATGAGGAGCTGCAGCAGGCTGGTGGCAGTGTCAGAGGAGAGAGACGGATATATACAAGAGATTGGAATAATCAAATTAAAAAAAACAAAGAGGTCATCAAGGCACGCCTTCACTTCTAGGTAGTTCTTGCTCCTCCACAAGACTAACCTCTTTACTTGTTCAAGTGATACCATTGCATTCGGTTTCCAACAGATTGCCCCTCCACCATCTTTTACTTATTTTCAGTTGCTTCCTGTCCCCAAACATGCCCATCTCTGTCCTATGCTGAAAAATCAGTGCTCACTTGACACTTCCATCCCCTCTGTCCTCCATCTCTTCTGTCCTCTAGCCAAACCCCTCAAAAGGTTGTCTACAATGGGTGCTGCCACTTTTTCTTCTCTATCTTAACTCCTTATAGTACGGCTTCTGACTTCATCGTTCGGTTGAAGATGCTTTCTCTAAAATTTCGAATGATCTCTTATCCGATGGCATTTTCTTTTTCCTCAATTCTCAGCTCTCTGAAACCTCTAACACTGGTGATCACTCTTCTCTCTTTCACATTCTCTTGTCTCTGGGTTTTTAGGACGTCTCTTTTCCTATTTGTCTACCTACTACTTCTCTGTCTCTTTTGTTCTCTAACGATCGGTGTGTAGCGTTTTGTCCAGGACTCTCTTCTCAGACAGAAACTCCCAAATGAAAACTCTCAGGAATATTATAGGCGAAAGCTAGAGCTCTCAGGTCAAATAAAAACGCGGCAGGCAGCTTTCCAGAAAGAAAGAATTCACATACCTGAAAGCCATACCCAGGATCGTACCTGATTGAGCAGCTCCCACTCTTAAAGGATTGGAGGGTTTAGAATATTCCATTTCAGAAAGCGAAAGATACAGGCTTGTAGCCAAGAATAACTTGTCCAGCAAAACTGAGCCCAAGCAAACGGATTTTTAACGAAGTAGGATTTCTAAGCATTTCTATTGAAAAGACTAGAGCTGCACAGAAACTTTGACATAGAAACAAGGGCAGTATGTGTAGCATATAAACAAAAGGGAGCAAACAAGGACACTCTATTCCCATTCTAATGTGGACAGATGAAGCATATGCTTCCTCAGAATCCTGTGAGCATCGGGCATTATAAAGGAAGTCCAATGAACAGTTTGCCTAGAAGTGCTTATGTTCATGCTACTATTTTAAAATATATGTATATATTTATTGGTTCCATTAAAATACCCGGGGCATCCCCTCCCTCACACACACACACACAAAAACACCCATATGGATGGCCATATCTTCACATTTTGGGAGAGGGAAGGATATGGCCAGTGTGAACATTTGTCTTGTGTGACTATATATGTTTTGACTGATTTTTCTTTTTCTTAATTTCTCAATGGCCCAGGGGGTAGGTAAAAGAAAATTTGGACCTGAAAACATAATTGAATAAAGGGAAATAAAGTCCATTACTTGTTGTTTGATGAATTTAAGCCAATTCCTTTAAGCAATCAGTCTGAAGAACACCAAGAGATAATGCCATGATTTTAGCCACCATTTGAAAACTCAAACATGAAATGTGTAATATTTCTGTTATAATGATAGCTTGCATTTTGAAATATGTTCTTAATTTGGTAGTCATATTTAGATTGACAACTTTTTTGTTAGTCTTGTTTAGATGGATATGTATAGGATGACTCTTTTAGTCCCAGATCGACTATATGAAATTTAAGATTCTTTGAACTTTGAGAACTTAAAAAATCAGTTTTACTGATATTGAACAACTTCCAGATTTTCTTTATGCAAATGGTGGGAACCTTATGATTCACATAACCTCATATATGATTCTGTTTAACAAGTCTATGTTTTGATAAATTTCAGAAGTCCATGAAGCATCTCAACTGAAAGCCAAATTCACAAAATCAAATATCTGAAGCTAAGAGAAAATAGATCTGAATTTTTGTGTGTGTTTAAAGGAGTGTTTTTCTTTTTTTCCCATCATTTTAATTAATATGCATTTAAAATATCCCTTCAATTTTGGAAGAATACACTATTTCATACATAAGCAAAAATATAGAATGAAACCCTTTGATCTTAAGAGCATTATTTATAAATATAGTCAGTATCACTTGTTACTTATTCTAAATGAAAATTAATTTTCTCAATATTTAAAAGCAATATATAATTGAATGGAAATTTTAATTGGGATTGGAAACCTTCCATAGCTTTGTAGAGGGTCTATGAAATGGGAGGAAATATGACTCAAGGCAGTCAGGAGAAGCGCCTGTATCAGATATTAGTCTCTTTTATTTCTCTGATAATTACAAAATAAAGACGATCATTCCTCAGATCTCCTCCTACTTGTCAAAAGATTATTGGAAAATTAGAAGGCCAGGTGGCTCAGTGTGGAGAGAGAGTTGGGTCTGGAAAGGGGAGATCCTGATTCCAAATTTGGCCACAGACATTTCCTATCTTTGGGGCTCTGGGCAAGCCACTTAACCCCGACTGCCTAGACCTTACTGCTCTTCTGTCTTGAAATAAACACTTAGTCTTGATTCCAAGACAGAAGATGAGGATTTTTTTAAAATAGAAGGAAGCTTGGTATATAGTCCAAAGCAATTTGGGGTTTAAAGTCAAAAGACTTGCACGTGATTCCAGCTTTGCCACTTAGTATCTTTGTGACTTGAGGTTTGTCCCTTCATCTTCTGGATTTCAGTTTTCCCATCTTAAAGTGAGCTTCTTCTGAATCTAAGTCTATGCTCTTCTGCTATCAGAATTTTTCTAAAATTAACAATGATACAAATGAGTTTTCTTTGCATATGACAGACAGCAAACATTTCAGTATTGGACATGATCTCCATTGTTATCCATCAGAAATCTCCTCTATAGCACCTCCGCAGATTGGTACAGAGCAGCTTTTACCTGAAGACCTTTCTAGAATGGGGGGGGGAGCCTCTATCTCCCAAAAGACCCCATTTCACTTTTAGATTGCTAGACTTGCATCGTGCCTAGATCTGTTTCTTTCCAGTGTCCACTTGCTACTCCTAGTCGTGTCCCTAGGGACCAACCCATGTGGGCTTCTCCCCACGTAATAGCCCTTTGTGTATACTTTCCTTCTTCGGGCTAAAACATCCCAGTTCTTTTCATTTATCCTTCTTCAGCGTAGTTTTTTCTTTTTTAATTTGGCAAATATAAGTTTATTCAACACAAAGAGATTCAAAACCATTCAGAACCCCCCCAGCCTGCATACGTGGCCACTTCATCAAGCTGCTGTTCTGGTGGAGGTAAAGAAACTTCTCCGATAATTTATCCCTTTAGAGAACACTGAAAGTGTTAGTAGGAAGTCTTTTATGCTTGATGGTCCCAACTTCCAAACTTGCAGGCATGACAACAGTGTATGTAGTCCGTGGAGAGCTCGATGAAACTCGAATTGCCCCCTTTTTCTCAGACAAGTCATAGTCATTGCGGTTCTCCCTCAGTTTATGTTCCAAAGAGCTGACACTGAGAAAGTCTCAAAAATTTGGCCGCCATGACGACATAAGAAGGATCAGGTCTCAGGATGAGCAGTTTCAAATTCAGCTGTACAGAACTCCTTCTTAACCTGTCTGCCATATCCTGTAGCATTTCTACTTCTAGCTTCTGGGTCTTTTCCTCTCTCTCAGTGATTATGTCTGTCAACACCCTCCCACTCCCTCTTTTCTTCCATTATTTGATGTTCCTGCATCGTCTCCATCTCCTTCAGCTCCTGGTAGAGTTCATTGAACTTCTTATTTCCCTTCGCCACAATAAGTCCATCCTCGTTTGATTTCTCCTTCTTCCTCTTCCGATATCCCCATATTTGCTGGCATATATTTGGAAACATTTTTCTCTTCCCTTCTTTGTGGGCATCCAGATCACACCGCATGCAAGGGGCTTCTCCTCTTCAAAGAGAAGTTCCTGAAAATTTCCCACCTCTCTGTGCAAGATTTTCACCTTTGCCTGGACCACCTTCCTAGAGAGCTGAGCAGCCGCTGCAATGGATATGATTATTAGGATCTGATTTAGAGCCGGTCACCCAGAGTAGTGTCCTGTTCCTATCTCAGAACAGCTTCTGCTCTTCCTGGGGTATCACACACGAGATACCCTTCTCCCTCAGGGTGCATGGCAATGCTACCCTGAAGAGATCTCAGCTGGGAGAATTCCCAGCATGCAGTGCAACATGAAGGTGGAGAGGTTTTGTTTGTGAGGCAAGGTACGCACATAGTATGCCCACATTCCACAACGATTGTCTGAGGGGCTACGTCGAAGCAAATAAGATAGAGTTCACATGCTTCCATTTGGTTAGCCATGATCCTTTAATATCTTTCCAAGCCTCGGATCCCCAGAAGTCCAGCTTACTGAAGTGTCTTGGCACAGAACCAGCCCACCTTCAGCATAGTTTTTAGGTCCTCTACCCTCATGGTCTTGAACAAACCTGGAATTAAATCCCATGTGAGCTACTCACTCACTGGGGAACTCCTGCAAGACTAACCTTTTTGCATCTTTAAGCCTAGGTGGAAAGTGTGTGTGTGTGTGTGTGTGTGTGTGTGTGTGTGTGTGTGTGTGTGTGTCGGGTGAGGATGAGAGGAATGAGACATCACCTTAATGAAAAAAATGTGCTTCAGATAAGTTATACCACCTTAAATAAACAAGTAACAGAACTTCTGGTTTTTAGGAAGTGTTTGCCAACAACACCCTATCTATTGTTTGATTTAGATTCATCAACACAAACTTAGAATTTTGTTTCAAGGACAATATTTTAAATAGACTAAGTAGTCTAAAACATCAATTGGTCATAAATGCCATAAATTATTTCACTGAAATGAAATATACCATTGGGATGTCTATAGTTTTCTCAAAAATTACTTTCTAATAATTGGTTATTTTCCAGTGTATGCAGTATCGTACTTTTATCTGTGCCGTAAGATAGCAGAGTAAATAACATTTTGTGAATTCTGAATAAGGTTTGATGCTCATTTGAAAACATAAATGATTCTTTCCCCTTCTCAGATGGGAAAGTAACAAAGTTATAAAGGCATTTGTTTGATATTTTTCAGAGGAAAAATGGACATTTCAAAAAGGCTAGATCCTAAATATCACACTGACATTTTTGCTATTCAGTGCATTAATTTATTTAATTAAAGTAAATTACATCCTTTTATCAGTTTATGTTGTTTTCTGAACACCTTAGCAGAACAATTAATATCAAAAAATTATTTTCTTGATGAAAGAACTAATCTATTAATTCTCAATTTTCTGACAGTAGCTTGTAAAGTTAACATTTGAGTCATCATTTATGATTAAGATCAAACAAAATCAAACCTCAACATTGTGGTCAGCATTACATAATAAACGTGATGTGATCTTCATAGGATTTCTTATATCTACTTCTTTGCCTATTAAGAAGATTTTTTTAAATTGACTATAGACAAAAATTTTTGTCATTCATACACTATAACAAATCACTGGATCTCTGATATTATCATGGTGAAAACTCCTTCCAGTAGAGCATTTACATGCAATCCATACCCATTCTATGAGTCTCTCTTCCTTGCCTCTCATAAATCATCCATGGGGCACCATACAAGATGTTGGCTGTTAGGTCTTTTAACATTATGTGAGTACCAACTAGTTCAGTACACGGGCCATCTGTTATTGTTTGCAATGGCTACATGATTAGCCTACCTCTTTTTTAGAGCCTGCATTTAATGTGTGATCTCTTTTACAAGACTTCTTGGTAATATGCTAAGTCCTATTTATGCACTCTTCCCCTTTATAGCACAATTTTGATTCTTTCAGGAATTTTGAGTCTTTGTTTTTATAAGTTTTTATGTCCTTTTTATATCACCATAATTTTCTTCAATATCTTTTTCTCTCCCCCTCCCAGAGAGGTATCCCATATAACAAATAATGTTTTATTTTTAATATTTAACAGTCTTTTTAAATTTTAAATTCTCTACTCCCACATTCAGTGAGAAACCTAGCAAAATGATATCAATTATACATGTGAAATTATACAAAATTTATATTAGCTTTTTTGGAAAAAAAGCAACAAAAATGTAGAGAAAGCTATATTTCAATTTTCACTGAGTCCATTTCTTTCTGAGTCCTTTAAAATTGTCTTGGGTCATTGTATTGATCAGAGTAGCCAAGGCTTTCACAGTGGGTTATCATTATAGTGTTGCTGTTACTGTGCACAATGATCTCCCATTTCTTCTCACTTAATTTTATATCACTTCATATAAGTCTTGCCATACTTTTTCTGAAGCCACCCTCCTCATTTTTTCTTACAGCACAATGGTTTTCCGCCGCAATCGTTTGCCACAAATCCTTCAACCATTCCCAAATTAATAAACATCTCCTTAATTAAACATTCTTTCCCGCTACAAAAAGCTGTTATAAATACTTTTGTCCATATAAGTCCTTTTCCTTTTCCTTTGATCTCTTTGGGGTACAGGCCAATAGGGGTATTATAGTGTCAAAGGGTATGCAGTAGACATAGTTCCAAATTGTTCTCCACATTGATTGGATTGATTCATAACTCCCCCAACAGTTTATAACTGTATCTATTTTTCCTCAACCCCTTTATATTTGTCATTCCTCACAAGTGTGAGGTGGTAGCCCAGAGTTATTATAATTTGCCTTTCTCTAATCAATACTGATTCAGAACACTTTTTCATATGACTATCGATAGCTGTGATGTCTTCTTTTGAAAGATGCTAATTCATATTCTTGGACTATTTATCAATTGGAGAATGTCTCTTATTTTTATAATTTTGATTCAGTGGGAGGCAGAGCCAAGATGGCAGACCAGAGGCAAGGAAAATTCAAGTCTCTCTGAGAATCCTTTCCAACCAACTATAAAATAATGCTTCAAAATGAACACCAGAATGACAGAACCAATAAGGGGATAGAGTGAAGCAACTTTCCTACAGAAAACAACTTAGAAGGTTAGAGAAGGTCTGTTTCATTGGAATGAGAGGGGAGCCCAGCCTAAGGCAAGACCACCAAGGAGGAGCAGAGCAAGCCAACAGCAAGCCCTTTCCACCCCCAATCCCCATACACTCCGGGCCCAAGTCAATTTAGAGACTAGCAGAGCACCTTCATGCACCCCTTGAAGTTCCAAGCCCCTGAAAGCCCATGGTGTGCCTGGCTGGTGCGGGCCCAGAGTAAGGCTCAGAGCCCTTGCCCAAGTCCTAGTTGTGACCCCCAAACCCCAGCACAAGGTAGGTGGCAGTGTGCCTAGGTGGTTCAAGCCCAAGGGAAGGCTCAGAATCCCTACTCAAGTCTATAGTGAAGATCTATACCCCAGTGCAAGGCAGCCAGCAGTGTTTCTGGCCTATAAAAGTCCAGAGGGAGGGCTGGAGCCCCTCCCCAAATCTGATGTTAAGTTCTAATTCCCAACACAAGGCAGCTCATAGTGGCCTGAGCCCTCCAAGCCAGTACTAGGAGCTGAGGGAGATTGGCTCAGCAATGGGAGGTGACTTTCAGAGCTCCCAGCCCACAGGACATCATACCACCTTGGAAGAACTGTAACTTGCAGAAACCAGAATTAGAGCTGAAGGTAACAGCAAGGAAAAGCAGAACTTTAAGAGAGTGCCTCACTACTCTGAGAACAGAGACCATCTTTAAGAAAAAGATTTTTTTTTAATTGAGAAAAAGGCTAGGAAAATGAGCAAACATTAAAAAAAAACCCACCACTTAATTATAGAAAATTATTATGGAGACAAAGAAGAGCAAGGTACAGATTCAGAAGGGGACGGTGAGAACAAAGCAGCTATACGCAAAACTTCAAAGAAAAATAAGCCTTGGTTTTGAGCTATGGAAGAGCTCAAAAAGGAATTAAAAAATCAAATAAGAGAGGCAAAGGAAAAATGGGGAAGAGAAATGAAAACAATGCAAAACTGAATTGGCCAAATGGAAAAAGAGGTAAAAAATCCAGTGAAGAGAAGTGTTTCTAAAATAAGTAGAATTCACCAAATGGAAAAGAAGGTCCAAAACAAAATCAAAAGAATGAAAACATGGAAGAAAACATGAGATATCTCATTAAAAAGACAATTGAATCTAGAAAATAAATCTAGGAGAGACAATTTAAGAATTATTGGATTAACTAAAAATCATGATAAAAAAAAAGCTAGGCATCTTATGACAAGAAATTTTTAAAGAACTCTTACCTTCTTGTTCAAATATATTGGGTAAGATAGAAATTGAAGGAATCACCCAATCACCTCCTGAAATAAATCAACAAATGAACTCCTAGGAATATCATAACCAAACTCAAGAGCTGCATAGCCAAGGAGTAAATAGTGTAAGGAGACAGAAAGAAAAAATTCAAATATTGTGGCGTCATAGTCAGGATTACATGGGACTTAACAGCTTCCATATTAAAGGATCAGAAGGCTTAGAATATGATATTCCAGAAGGCAAATAAACTAGGTTTACAACCCAGATTCACCTACCCAGCAAAACTGATTATATTTTTTCAGGGGAAAAATGATCATTAAAATAAAAAAGATTTCCAAGAATTCCTGATGGAAAGATGAGAACTAAACAGAAAATTTGATGTTCAAATACAGGACTTGAGAGAAGCACAAAAAGGTAAGGAAAAAAGAGAAAATTTAAGGGATCCAATAAGATCAAACTATATTCTTACATAGAAAGATATTATTTGTAAGTCTTAAATTTTTATTAATATTAGAGCTGTTAGAAGAATGCATAAACAGAGGTTGTGGGAGTCAGTTGATTAGTATGATATGATATGCAAAAAACAAAAAAATGAAGGAGTTGAAAAATTACATTGAGAGACAAAGGAAGGGAGAAGTAGAATGGGGTAAATTATCTTACCTAAAGAAGTACAAAACGACTATTACAATGGAGGGGAAGATGAGGGTGGTAAAGGACAATATGTAATCCTTACTCTCGTTATAATTGACTCAGAGAGGAAATAACGACCATACCCATTTGGGTATAGAACCCTATCTTACTGTATAAAGACGTAAGAGGGAAAGGTAGAATAATAGAAGGGAAGGGGGGAGTCTAGGGTAATGATTAATACCAAAATACTCCCGAGGAGGGACAAAGTGAAAGTAGAAAGAAAAAGCAGTATCAAAAAGGGAAAATAAGATGGAGAGGAATACACAGTTGGCAATCCTAATGGTGAATGTAAAAGGAACAAAATTATCCATAAAAAGGAAGTGGATAGCAGAGTGGATTCAAAAGCAGAATCCTATGATATACTGTTTACAAGGAACACATCTGAGGCAGGGAGATATACAGGAAGTAACACTAAGGGGCTGGAACAGAATTTATCATGCTTCAGCTGGAGGGAAAAAAAACAGGACTAGCAATTAAAATCTGAGACAGAGCTAAAGCAAAAATAGATCTAACTGAAAGAAATAAGGAAGGACATTGTCTTAATAAGAGGTACCAAAGAAAATGAAATAACATCAATAATAAATATATATGCAACAAATGGTATAACCTCCAAGTTTTTAAAGAAGAAATTAAATGACCTTCAGGAGAAACTAGACCATAAAACTGGGCTAGTGGGAGACCTCAACTTTCCTCTCTTAGATCTAGATAAATTAAAACAAAAAATAAGCAAGCGAAAAGTGGAGGAAGTGAATAAAATTTTAGAAAAATTAGGTTTACTAGAACTCTGGAGAAAATAGAATGGGAATAGAAAGGAATATACCTTCTTTTCAGCAGTTTATGACTCCTAGACAAAAATTGATCATGCAGTAGGGCACAAAAACTTCACAACCAAATGCAGAAAAGCAAAAATAATAAATGCATCTTTTTGAATTACTAATGCAATAAAAATTATAACCAAGAAGGATATGTGGAAAGATATTAAAAATTAATTGGAAACTAAATAAACTAATTCTAAAAAAGGGATGGGTCAAAGAACAAATTATAAAGGCAATAATTTCATTAACAAGAATGGCAATGAGGGAAAAACATATAAAAATTTGGGGGATGCATCCAAAGTGTACTTGGAGGAAAATTTTATATTTCTAAACATTTATATCAATAAGATAAAGAAAAAGCAGATCAATAAATTGGGCCTACAACTAAAAGAAATTAGAAAAAGAACAAATAAAAAATCCCCAATTGAAGACTAAATTGGAAATCCTAAAAATCAAAGGAGAAATTAATAAAACTGAAAGAGAACCATTGAACTAATAAATAAGTCTAGGAGTTGGGTTTATGGGGGGGGGGGACACAAGTAAAATAGATAGGTCATTGGTTAATTCAATATAAAGAAGAAAATCAAATAATCAGTATCAAAAATGAAAAGAGTGAACCCACCACCAATGAAGAAGAAATTAAAGCAATCATTAGGAGCTATTTTGCCCAATTATATGCTAATAAATCTGGCAATCTAAGTGACATGGGTGAATATTTACAAAAACAAAATTCCCAGATTAACAAAAGAGGAAATAAAATATTTAAATTATCCCATCTCAGAAAAAGAAATTAAACAAGTGAACTCTCCAGGAAAAAATCCCCAGGTCCAGATGGATTCACAAATGGTTTCTACCAAATATTTAAAGAACAATTAATCCCAATACTATATAAATTATTTGGGAAAACAAAGAAATAGACCTACCAAATTCTTTTTATGTCACAAATAATACCTAAATTAATACCTAATCTAGGAAGAGCAAAAAACAGAGAAAAAATTCTAGGCCAATTTCATTAATGAATATAGATGAAAAAAAGACAAGCAAAGAGACTACATCACAAGGATCATTCACTTTGACCAGGTGCAATTTATACTAGGAAAACAGGGCTAATTTGATATTGGGGAAATTATCAGCATGATTTCAGTAACAAAACTAACAGAAATCACTTGATTTTTCTCAATAGATGCAAAAAATGTTTTTGACAAATTATAATATCCATTGCTATTTAAAACACTAGAAAGCACAGGATTAAATGGGCCATTCCTTAGAATGATAAGTAACATTTATCTAAAACCATAAACAAGTATCATCTACAATGGGGATAGGTTAGAAACCTTCCCAAGAAAGATCAAGGGTAAATCAAAGATGTCCATTGTCACCACAATTATTTAATACTTTACCAGAAATGCTAGCTTTGACAGTAAGAAAAGAAAAAGAAATTGAAGTAGGCAATGAGGAAACTAAATGATCACTCTTTATAGATAATATACTTAGAGAATCCTAGAGAAGAAAAAACTAGTTGAAATAATTACCTTAACAAAATTACAGGATACAAAATAAACCCACTTAAATGGTCAGAATTTTCATATATTACCAACAAAGTCCAGCAGCAAGAAGAGAGAAAGAGAAATTCCATTTAAAATAATTCTGGGCAATATAAAATACTTGAGAATCTACTTGCCAAGACAAACCCAGGTATTATATGAACACAATTACAAAATGCTTTTCACACAAATTAAGTCATATCTAAACAATTGGGAAAATGTTGTTTATATGTAAGCTGAACTAATATAATAAAAAATATAATTCTACCTAAAATAATTTATTATTCAGTGCCATAATCAAACTATCCAAAAATTATTTTATAGAACTAGGAAAAATAATAACAAAATTCATTTGAAAGAACAAAAGGTCAAGAATACCAAGGGAATTAATGAAAAAAAGCGAAGGAAGATGGCCAAAAGTACTATTTCTCAAGTGTACTATAAAGCAGTAATCATCAAAACAGTCTGTTATTAGGTAAGAAAAAGAGTAGTGGATCAATGGAATAGATAGAAACTAAGTATAGACCAGTATCTCATCTTATAACAAGATGAGGTTAAAATCATATATGGTTTAGACATAATAGCTGATACCATAAGTAATTAGAGGAAGCTAGAATACTTTACCTGTCAGATCTATGGAGAAGGGAAGAATTTATTACAAGATATAAAATGAATAATTTTGATTATATTAAATTAACATTTGTACAAGCAAAACCAATGTAACCAAGATTAGAAAAGTAACAAGAAAATGAGAAAAAAATTTATAGTAAATGTCTCTGATAAAGGTCTCATTTTTCAAATATATTGAGAACTAAATCAAATTTATAAGAATGCAAGTCATTTCCTAAATGAAAAATGGTCAAAGAATATGAAAAAGGAGTTTTCAGATGAAGAAATCAAAGATATCAATAATCATATGAAAAATATTCTAAATCATCCTTGATTAGAGAAATGCAAATTGAAACAATTATGAGGCATCATCTCAAACCTGTCAGATTGGCCAATGTGCCAGTAAAGGACAGTGATAAATGTTAGAGGGGATGTGACTACATTGGGACACTCATACATTGTTGGTGGAGTCGTGAACTGATCCAATCATTCTGGAAAACAATTTGGAAATATCCCAAAGGGCAATAAAACTGTACATACCTTTTGATCTAGTAATATCATTATTAGGTCTGTATCCTAAAGAGATCATAAAAAGGGGGGAAAGAACCTACTTGTTCAAAAATATTTATAGCTCTTTTGGGGATGGCAAGAATTAGAAATTGAAGGGATATCCATCAATTGGGCAATGACTGAACAAATTGTGGTATATGATAGTGATGGAATACTAATGTGCTATTAGAAACAATGAACAGGATGATTTCAGAAAGAGCTGGAAAAGCCTACGTAAACTTATGCAGAGTGAAATAAACAGAACCATTGTGCATAGTAACAGCAATATTGTATGATGATCAGCTGTGAAAGACTTTACTCTCAGCAATATGGTGATCCAGACTTAGGACAAAGAATTCTGTTCACCTCCAGAGAAAGAACTGTTGGAGTCAGAATGCAAAAATCAAAAGATGCTATTTTTCACATTAGTTTATTTATGGTTTTATTTGGGGGGTTTTGGTTTTATCTCAGTATTTTCTTACCACAGTGACCAAAATGGAAGTATGTTTTGCATTATAGAATATACATAACTCAGATCAAATTGCTTGTCATCTTGGAGAGGCAGAAGGGATGGGAGGTAGTGAGATAATTTGGATCTTATAATTTCATAAAACATGTTGAAAATTGTTATAGCATATAATTGGGGATCTTAATTTTAAAATTAATTAATAACCATAAATAAATAAATGAATAAATTTTACTTAGTTCATTTCTCTGAGAAATGAGGTCCTTATCAGAGAAATTTGTAAAAATGTTTGATATTACTTCTTTGTCTATGGTATCTTTTAACAAAAAATGGTTTCTTTGATTATCTCTTTTAATTAGGTCTATTTTTGTTGTTTTGATCACTACTCCATCCTTTCTTTACTTCAGCTGAAACATTCTGTTCTTTATTCTAAGTCTGTCTGTATCTTTTTATTTCAAGGGTGTCTCTTGTAAACAACATATTTGACTCTGGTTTCTAATCCACTTCTGTATCCATTTCCTTTTTATGGGTGCCTATTCACATTCACAGTTATAACTAACTGTTTTCCCCCATCTATACTATTTTGTTATATTTACCTTTCTCTCCTTTTAAAAAAATCTTAAAATATGATGTCTAGGTTCTCCCTTTTTGCTAATGGCTTTCAATAATCCCTAAATCCCTAAATATCTCCTATCTATTTTCTAGGTCAGTTTTTCCAATGAGATATTTCATATTTTCTTGTATTTTTCATTCTTCTGACTTTGTTTTTTATTGTTTTTTGATGTCTCATGGAATCATTAGCTTCTATTTGCCCAATTCTGATTTTTTAAAAAACTATTTTAGTGATATTTTGTACTTCTTTTTTTCAGTTGATCAATTCATCTTTTTCAGAAGTTCTTTTCTTAAGTGAATTTTTGTACTTCTATTTCCATGTTACCTATTCTGCTTTTTAAAGAGTTATTTTCTTGTCCCTTTTCTTGTATCACTTTTACTATCAAGCCAATTCTATTTTTTAAAGTGCTATTTTCTCCCCAGATTTTTTTTGTGCCTCTTTTGTCTATTAATTCTTTTTTTTCCATAATTTTCTTGAACCATTCTCATTTCTTTTCCCAGTTCTTCCTTTACCACTCTTATTTCTTTCTTTAACTCTTCCAGGAATTCTTGTTTGACTTGCATCCTTTTTTCAACTTTCTTTGAGGCTTTGTTTGTAGTTGTTTTCATGTTATCTTCTAAATTCTTGTCTTGGTTTTCCTTGACTCTATTGTAGCTTGTTCTGGTCAAGTTCTTTTTTCTTCTTCTGTTTATTCATTTTTCCAACCTGTTTCTTGACTTTGAAATTTATTTAAAGTTGAGCTTTGCTGACTTGGAGACTGGGGGAACTATCCCAACTTCAGGAGGTTTTTTGCTAATGTTTTTAGAGCTAGTTCTGAGAGAATGGAACTTTTCAGTGCTTCTAAGGTGGTATAATAAAGAAAGAGGTGTGGTCACTGCTCTTTTAGTCTGTGCTCAGGTATTTACCCAGGAATGGTCCCTAATCCTCTACAGCCACTACTATTAGTATTTTTCTTGGCCCTGGAACTGTGTCCAAGTCCCATTCTCTCCTGTAGCCACAAACACTAGTGCTCTTCTCTGCCTTAGAACTTCAAACAGTGTTTTTGCCTCCTTGTGATTAAACAAAAGCACTGTGATCCAGAGTTGCTTGTTGCTTAAGGGCAAGATATGACAACCAACACCAGTTGCACTCAGTGTCAGAAAAGGGTCACTTGAAATTTCTTTCTAACAAGTTGTCTGACCTCTTCTTTGTAGGATGAGAGCTCCTAAAGCTATCCCATTGCCATTGCTACTGCTATTACTACTGCCTCCAAGCTCTGTTGCTCTTGCGGCCACCTCATGCATGTAAACTGACTTCCACTCAAATATCACAGACCTCTCTTATTGACCTCCTACATTGACTTGGGCTAGAAAATGCCTCACCTCAAACTTACTGACTCTGCCATTTCAAAATTTGATTTGAACGGTTATTTTAAAGTTGTTTGGAGGGAAATGTTGGCAAAGTTCAACTGAGTTGCTACATGCACTCCATCATCTTGACACTGCTCTGATACATAATATTTTTGTTTCTTAGTTATTTTTAATTTAATTTTAGTTATCAATTAAAATAGATTGAATAAATTCATGATTTAGGAATTATTGAAAGCTATGAGCAAAGAAGGAGTCTAGTTATTATATTTCATATTTCAAGATAATAAAAGAGAAAGGTAAGCATAAGCAAATGGGATGGAGAGAAATATATAGTTAGTTATCATAACTGTGAATGTGAATAGGATGACCTTACACATAAAAAGGCAATGGATAACAAAATGGACTAGAAGCCCAAATATGCTGTTCACAAGAGACACACTTAAAGTAGAAAAATATACACAGAGTTAAAATAAAGGACTAGAACAGAATCTATTATACTTCAACTGAAGTAAAAAAAAAAAAGGAAGGAGTAGTAATCAAGATCTCGGAAAAAGCAAAAGCAAAAAAAAAACCTAATTAAAAGAGATAATCAGTGAAACCATATTTTGTTAAAATTTTTTATTAATTTGATAGAATTTATTCCCAGTTATTTTAGCCCCTTCTTACTCTCCTTGAACCATTGAAGGTATCACACAACAAAAAGATATATATTTTTCATGTTTCTATTTTTCAGTTCCTTTTATGGAGGTGGACAAGTTATTCTTCAAATATTAGTTTTAGAACTGTATATTATGATCACTTGGTCCTCCTAATTTCATTCTTCATTACTTCATTTCCAGTTCTTTGCCACCACAAAGAAAGCTGCTAAAAGTATCTTGGAATATATAGGTTCTTTTCCTTTTCCCTCATCTCCTTGGTTTCTCCTTTAAAAATCTGGATGCTATCCCATTTGGTGCATATATGTTGAGTACTGATATTTCTTCACTATTTATACTGCCTTTTATCAAGATGTAATTACTTTCCTTGTCTCTTTTAATCAAATCTATTTTTACTCTATCTTTGTCTGAAATCATAATCACTAATCCTGCTTTCTTTATCTCTGGTGAAGCCCAATAGGTTTTACTCTAGCCTCTTACCTTTACCATATATGTGTGTCTACCTGCATCGAGTGTTTCTTGTAGACAACATATGGTAAGATTCTGGTTTTTAATCCATTCTGCTATCTGCTTCCATTTTATGGGTGAGTTCATCCATTCACATTCATAGTTATGATTACCATCTATGTATTCCCCTCCATTTTTACTTTCTCCTTTAATCCTAACCTTTCTCTATTCTCTCTTACCCTCCCCTCCAGCATTTCTCTTTAAGTCAATCTCCCCCCTTTCCCCTCCCTTTTTTGCTCCCTTTCCTACCACCGCCCTTCTTATTCCCCTCTTACTATAGGGCATTTTTAATGCCCCTCTAAACTCCCCTCTCTTACATTACTCCCCTCCCCACCACCCCGTTTCTTATTACCTTTCTACTTCTTTATAGGGTAATGGCAATTCTATACCCCAATGGATCTCACTGTTCTTCCCTTTCTGGGTCAATTCCAATGAGAGTAAGGTTTAAGTGTCACCTGTTGCCAACCTTTTCCTCATTTCCATTGTATTTGTGTTCTCCTCTCCCCCTCCCTGTCCATTTCTCTTAGTATTTTCCTCTTTTTTCACCCCTAGTTTTATATATTTTTTGACATATCATTCTATACAGTGTACAGCTGCACCCTCTATGTATACTTTAGCTACTATGATAATAATAACAATTTTTAAGAGTTATAGATATTATCTTTCCATATAGGAATTGAAGCCCTTAAATTTTTTCTCTTCCTTATTTACCTTTTTATGCTTCTCTTGAATTCTGTATTTGGGTATCAAATTTTCTGTTTGTTTGGTCTTTTTTCTTAGGAATGGTTGGAAATCTTCTATTTTATTAACTGACCATACTTTCCCCTGAAAGAATATAGTTGGTTTTGCTGGGTAGTTGATTTTTGGTTGTAGACCCAGTTCCCTTGCCTTCCAGAATATCATATTCCATGCCTTCTGTTCCTTCAGTGTGGATGCTGCCAGATCCTACATAATCCTGACTGAGGCTCCATGATATCTGAATTGTTTCTTTCTAGCAGTTTGTAGTATCTTCTCTTTGACCTGGGGATTCTTGAGCCTGGCTATAATATTCCTGGGAGTTGTGATTTGGAGATTTAATGCAGGAGGTGGTCTGTGGATTCTTTCAGTCTCTCTATTTTACCCTCTTATTCAAGAATATCAGCTATGGGAGAGGTGGTAGGAAGGGGGGGGGGAGGAAAAGAAAATGATCTTTGTGTCCAGTGAATAATGTTTGGAAATGACCAAATAAAATAATATTTAAAAAAAGAATATCAGGGCAGTTTTCTTGCATAATTTCACATAGTATGATGTCTAGGCTTTTTCTATGGTCATGAATTTTGTGTAGTCCAATAATTGTTAAATTGTCTCTTCTGGACCTATTTTCCAGGTTAGTTGTTTTTTCAATGAGGTGTCTCATATTATCTGCAATTTTTTCATTGTTTTGACTTTATTTTATTATTTGTTGATGTCTTATGAAATCATTAGCTTCTAATTGCCCAATTCTAATTTTTAAAGACTAAATTTCTTCCATGACCTTTTGATTCTCCTTTTCCTTTTGGTCCTTTCTCTCTTTCAAATCATTCTTCACTTCTTCTGACTTTTTTGTGTCATTTTCCAACAGGTCAATTCTGGCTTTCAATGCCTGTGCCTCTGTTTCCAGATGATCTATTTTGTTTTTTAGGCTGCTATTTTCCTTTTGCCATTTTCATTCAACCTATCTTATTTGATTTTTAAATTACTTTTTGAGTTCCTCCAGAGTCTTCCTCCAGTTCTCTGTTTTATTTTTTCTTTTTTTGAGGCTTTGCTTGATATTCCCAGGATCTTATCCTCCTCTGTTGGTTCAGTTCTTTGGTCCTTGCCCCCATAGAAGCTTTCAGTTGTAGCTTTCTTTTATTTTTCTCTTGTTTACACATTTTATTTACTTTTATTTACTTATTTATTTAATGGTTTATTTTTCCCTCTCTATGGACTATATAAACTTGACCCTCTGATGATTTGCTGAACCAAAGTGTTTGAGTTTCTATGCCCTGAGGCTGAATCTTCTCTTTTCTCAATCCTCTGCTGTTACACTGGATTCAACAGGTTGAGCTAACCTGCTGAGCTAGCCTGCCCTGGGATAAATTCTTAACTACAGCCAGCAGGGCCAAGACTCTCGAGCCAGGTGTCACCCTCTCCCCCACTCCCCAGTTCTTCCCTGCCATCACTGTCTGAGCCCTAGACCTCATGTGGTTGTTCAGAGGTGTTCCTCCTTGGCTGCAGCCTCTACCTGGGGCTCACACAGCCAACCTTTAACACAGGTTTCAGTGAAGTGGGAGGGGAAGGTGTCCATCTCTCCCTTATCCCATAAAAATAGATTCTCTGTGCCTAGCTTTCAAGTTGTTTTCAGCAAGAGATTTTTTCTCGTTGTTGGATTTGTATTTCTGTTTTCTTTGAAGCATGTTTTAGTAGTGGGTATAGAAGGATTGTCAGAGAAAGTTTGGGCTTTTGGTGCTCCTAAGCCACCCTCTTGGCTCCACTTCTCCCTGATCTCCTTGGGAAATAGACCCAGCAATAGTATTGGAGTCTAAAGGTATACACACTTTTATAACTCTGGGTATAATTCCAAATTGCTCTCCAAAATGCTTGGGTCAGTTCACAGTTCAACCAACAATGTATTATTGCCCCCATTTCTCCCCATTCTCTCCATCGTTTGTCATTTTTCCCTTTTATAATTTTGACTAATCTTGTAGGTATGAAATGATATCTCAAAATTATTTTGATTTGTACTTTTCTAATTAGTAGTGATTTATTTTTCATATATCTATATATGGCTCTAATTTCTTCATCTAAAAATTGCCTGTTCATTTGTACCCCAAAGAGATAATAAGGAAAAATACTTGTACAAGAATATTCATAGCCACGCAGTTTGTGGTGGCAAAAAATTGGAAAATGAGAGGATGCCCTCCAATTGGGAAATGGATGAACAAATTGTGGTATTTGTTAGTGATGGAATACTATTGTGCTCAAAGGAATAAGAAATGATCCAGAACTATTTGGAGGGACATATGAGAAAGAGCACTATCCACATCCAGAGGAAGAACTGTGGGAAAAGAAACGCAGAAGAAAAACAACCACTTGATCACATGGGTTGATGGGGCTATGACTGGGAAAGTGGATTCTAAAAGATCACCTAGTGCAAATACTAATAATAAGGAAATGGGTCTTGATTGATGGCACATGTTAAAACCAGTGGAGTTGTGCATCATATATGGGAGAGAGGCAGGGAGAAGGAAGGAACATGAGTCTTGTAACCATGAAAAATTATTCTAAATCATCTAATTAAATAAAATTTTAAAAATAAAAATATTAAATATTAAAAAATAAAAAATAAAAATTGCCTGTTCATAACTTTGCCCATTTATCAATTGGGGGATGGCTCTTATTATGATAAATTTGACAAAATTCTCTATATGTTTTAGATATGAAATCAGTATCCAAGAATCTTAGCTATATTAGTTTTATTTGTACAGAAACTTTTTAATTTAATGTCATCAAAATTATCCATTTTACATCTCACAATCTTTACTCTTGTTAAACATCTTTGTTTCCTCATAAATTCCTCTACTATCCATAAATATTTTTAAAGAAACAAAAAGAAAAAGAAAATCAATGTAACTGATTAATACATCAGAATATTTGAAAATATATTCAGTGTTTCAGCCTTGTGGACCTCCTGCCTCTACAAAAGAGTGCTATTATTAGAGTCTTCTCAAATCTTTTCTTCAGAGCCATGGATGTTCTTTATATTTTTGCAATATTCACTTTTGGGGTGTTTGTGCTTCTTTCTATTTATATTGAGGTTAAACCATCATATATACTATTTTTTAAACCCTTACCTTCCATCTTGGAATCAATATTGTGTGTATTGGTTCCAAGGCAGAAGAGTGGTAAGGGCTAGGCAATGGGGGTTAAGTGACTTGCCCAGGGTCACACAGCTGGGAAGCGTCTGAGGTCATATTTGAACCTAGAACCTCCTGTCTCTGGACCTGGTTCTCAATCCACTGAGCTACCCAGGTATCCCCATATATACTATTTTCTTGACTCTATAACTTTACAGCAGTTCAGATAGGTCTTTATAATTTCTTACAGCATAATAATATTCCTTTACATTTATGTAATTAATCATTCCCTAATCAATGGGTATCTACTTTATTTCCAATTCTTTGCTATAATAAAAAATGCTGCTATAAATATTTTAGTGAATAATGGATCATAAGCCATGTAGTGGGGACTTTTGATCAAAGGGTATGGACATTTTGATCACTTTTTTATTTTTTTTTATTTTTTTTAATTTGGTCATTTCCAAACATTATTCATTGGAAACAAAGATCATTTTCTTTTCTTCCCTCCCCCCTCCCACCACCTCTCCCACAGCCGACGCGCAATTCCACTGGGTATCACATGTGTTCTTGATTTGAACCCATTTCCATGTTGTTGGTGTTTGCACCAGAGTGTTCATTTAGAGTCTCTCCTCATTGATATCCCCTCCACCCCTGTAGTCAAGCAGTTGCTTTTCATCATTGTTTTTACTCTCACAGTTTATCCTCTGCTTGTGGATAGTGTTTTTTAGATCCCTGCAGATTGTTCAGGGACATTGCATTGATACTAATGGAGAAGTCCATCACCTTCGATTGTACCACAATGTATCAGTCTCTGTGTACAATGTTCTCCTGGTTCTGCTCCTCTCGCTCTGCATCACTTCCTGGAGGTTGTTCCAGTTCCCATGGAATCCCTCCAGTTCATTATTCCTTTGAGCACAATAGTATTCCATCACCAACATATACCACAATTTGTTCAGCCATTCCCCAATGGAAGGGCATCCCCTCATTTTCCAATTTTTGGCCACCACAAAGAGTGCAGCTATGAATATTCTTGTACAAGTCTTTTTCCTTATTATCTCTTTGGGGTACAAGCCAGCAGTGCTATGGCTGGATCAAAGGGCAGACAGTCTTTTATCACCCTTTGGGCATAGTTCCAAATTGCCCTCCAGAATGGTTGGATCAATTCACAACTCCACCAGCAATGAATTAGTGTCCCTACTTTTCCCCATCCACTCCAGCATTCATTACTTTCCTTTGCTGTCATGTTAGCCAATCTGCTAGGTGTGAGGTAATACCTCAGAGTTGTTTTGATTTGCATCTCTCTGATTATAAGAGATGTAGAACACTTTTTCATGTGCTTATTAATAGTTTTGATTTCTTTGGCTGAGAACTGCCTGTTCATGCCCCTTGCCCATTTATCAATGGGAGAATGGCTTGATTTTTTTGTACAATTGATTTAGCTCTTTGTAAATTTGAGTAATTAAACCTTTGTCAGAGGTTTTTATGAAGATTGTTTCCCAATTTGTTGCTACCCTTCTGATTTTAGTTACATTGGTTTTGTTTGTACAAAAACTTTTTAATTTGATGTAGTCAAAATTATTTATTTTACATTTTGTGACTCTTTCTAAGTTTTGCTTGGTTTTAAAGTCTTTTCCTTCCCAAAGGTCTGACAAGTATACTATTCTGTGTTTGCCTAATTTACTTATAGTTTCCTTCTTTATGTTCAAGTCATTCACCCATTTTGAATTTATCTTGGTGTAGGGTGTGAGGTGTTGATCCAAACCTAATCTCTCTCACACTGTCTTCCAATTTTCCCAGCAGTTTTTATCGAATAGTGGATTTTTGACCCAAAAGCTGGGGTCTTTGGGTTTGTCATAAACTGTCTTGCTGAGATCATTTACGCCAAGTCTATTCCACTGATCCTCCTTTCTGTCTCTTAGCCAGTACCAAATTGTTTTGATAACCACTGCTTTATAGTATAGTTTGAGATCTGGGACTGCAAGTCCTCCTTCCTTTGCATTTTTTTTCATGATTTCCCTGGATATCCTTGATCTTTTGTTCTTCCAAATTAACTTAGTTATGGTTTCTCTAATTCAGTAAAGAAGTTTTTTGGTAGTTCAATGGGTATGGCACTAAATAAGTAAATTAATTTGGGTAGGATTGTCATTTTTATTATGTTAGCTCATCCCACCCATGAGCAATCAATGTTTTTCCAATTGTTTAGATCTAGTTTTAGCTGTGTGGAAAGTGTTTTGTAATTGTGTTCATATAGTTCCTGTGTTTGTCTCGGCAGATAGATTTCTAAGTATTTTATATTGTCTAGGGTGATTTTGAATGGTATTTCACTTTCTAATTCTTGCTGCTGAAATGGGTTAGAGATATATAGAAATGCTGATGACTTATGCGGGTTTATTTTGTATCCTGCAACTTTGCTAAAGTTGTTGATTATTTCGAGTAACTCCAATCAACTGGAGGTTGATTCTCTAGGATTCTTTAAGTAAACCATCATATCATCTGCAAAGAGTGACAGCTTGGTCTCCTCATTGACAATTTTAATACCTTCAATTTATTTTTCCTCTCTAATTGCTACTGCTAGTGTTTCTGGTACAATGTTAAATAATAGAGGTGATAATGGACACCCTTGTTTCACTCCTGATCTTATTGGAAAGGCTTCTAGTTTATCCCCATTGCAGATGATGTTTGCTGATGGTTTTAGATATACACTGTTTATTATTTTTAGGAAAGGCCTTTCTATTCCTATACTTTCTAGTGTTTTCAATAGGAATGGGTGTTGTATTTTATCAAAGGCTTTTTCTGCATCTATTGAGATAATCATGTGATTTTTGTCAGTTTGCTTGTTAATATGGTCAATTATGTGGATGGTTTCCCTAATATTCAACCATCCTTGCATACCTGGTATGAATCCTGTCTGGTTATAGTGGATGACCCTTGTGATGACTTGCTGGAGTCTTTTTGCTAGTATCCTATTTAGGATTTTTGCGTCTATATTCATTAGGGAGATTGGTCTATAGTTTGCTGCCCAGCTCATAACAACAGTTTTTAAGAGTTACCAATGACCTCTTTTCTTATAGGGATACATATCATTTTAACTTATTGAGTCTCTTGAAATTTTTTTTTGTTTTTCTTTTTTCCCCTCTTTTTTAATTACCTTTTGATGATTCTCTTGAGTTCTGTGCTTGGACATCAAATTTTCTGTTCAGGTCTGGTCTTTTCTTTACGAATTCTTGAAATTCTTCTATTTTGTTGAATGACCATACTTTCCCCTGTAAGAATATAGTCAGTTTTGCTGGGTAGTTGATTCTTGGTTGTAGACCTAGTTCCCTTGCTTTCCGGAATATCATATTCCATGTCTTTCTTTTTTTCAGTGTGGATGCAGCCAGATCCTGAGTTATCCTCACTGTGGTTCCATGGTATCTGAATGACTTCTTCTTGGCAGCTTGTAATATCTTTTCTTTGGTCTGATAGTTCTTGAATTTGGCTATAATATTCCTGGGTGTTGTCAGTTGGGGATTAAGTACAGGAGGTGATCTGTGGATTCTATCAATCTCCACTTTTCTCTCTTGTTCAAGGATTTCGGGGCAGTTTTCTTTAATAATTTCCTGTAATATAATGTCCAGGCTTTTTCTTTTGTCATGGTCTTCTGGTAGGCCAATAATTCTTAAATTGTCTCTCCTTGAACGATTTTCTAAATCCTCTGTTTTGTGAATGAGATGCTTCATATTTTCCTCAATTTTTTCATTCTTTTGGTTTTGTTTTATAGTGTCTTGCTGCCTTGTGAGGTTGCTCAATTCAAGTTGTTGTATTCTGGTTCTTAAAGACTGGATTTCATCCTTAGTTTTTTGGTTGTCCTTATCTTTTTGGTCGGATTTTCTTTGGAGGTCATCTTTCATCTTCTTCACCTCATCTTTCATCTGCTTTGCCTCATCTTTCATCTCCTTTGCCTCATTTTCCAGCTGGTTGATGTTGGCTTTCAAGACACTATTTTCTGTTTCCAGATGACTTATCTTAGTTTTTAAGTTCTTTCCCCAATTGTCTTCAGCCTTTCTTAATTGTGTTTTGAATTGCATTTTGAGTTCTTCCAAAGCCTGTATCCAATTCGCTGGGATTTCTGATTTTTCCTTTGCTGATCCCTCCCCCTCTGTTTCATTTGCTTTTTTCTCATTACCTGTACAGAAGTTGTCTATTGTAATTTCTTTCTTCTTTTTCTGTTGTTTGCTCGAGTTTACCCCTTCTTTGCTCCCCGTATTTGGCTGTGCTCTTGCTCCTCTCATTTTGTTTTGGTTTTGGGGCTGTCAGTCTCCCCTCTTGGAGCTTTGTCAGATCTCTTGGTACAGTCTCTAGGGGAGGAATGTTAGCTTCCCTGTCCTCTGGAGGCTTTTGATTGGATTGAGTTCATTTGGGTTGGGCTGTATGTGGTATGAAGCACTGAGGCTCTGAAGACTCCTGGAAGGCTGGGCCACCCAGGCTCTCTCCAGTTCTCTCCAGCTGCTTCTCCACTGTCTGCAAGTGCCTTTGCCCACCTCCCTAAACTCTGAGGAGTTCTGATGGGATTAGTTCAACTGGATTGGTCTGGATGTGCCCGAGGCAATGGTGAGACTGGAGCCCGATGGAGGGACCCAGCCACAGTCCCGTTTCTCCTTGGCTTCCTCCCCACTGTCCAAGCTGGATGCTCCGAGCCCGGCACCCCACTGCTCCCAAGGTAGACCCTGCAAACCAGCACCTTTGCCCGCTCAGAGGTTCCCCCTGCTGCTGGGGGCTCAGCCCTCTGGATTGTGGGGGAGGGGTCCTGGGACCTTCGCTCTGCCTTCCCCTTAGCCCTGAGTATTCTCAGATTCCGGCTTTTGGGGGGTGTACCTTTTGATTTGAGTCCAGAAGAGGGTTCCCCGCTTCTGTCCTGTTGTTCAGCTTGAATTTCGGTGCCCTAGGAGCATTCAGTCTGTATCGGTAAGGAAGGGTCTTCCACGAGGTCTGAACTTTTGCTGCTTGCTAAGCTGCCATCTTGACTCCGCCCCTTGATCACTTTTTTAAAGAGAATTCCAAATTACTTTCCAAAATGGTTGTACAAATTCAAAATTTCACCAACAATGCACTACTATATATTTTCCCACAAACTCTCCAGCATAATTGGTTTTCTATGCCTTCCATATATTTTCCTGATTTTATTAATTGATCCTACCAGTCCTACTACCCCCATGTCTCTTCTCCCTTTCTAAGTTACACTCTATGACCAAGGACCAAGTGAAGTCAACAAGCATTCAAGCTTGATGGCATTAGAAGGGCAGCTTGCCATTGGCTGACCCAAGATCAACCATGCTCTCTATGATCCTTAAACAGCTAACTTGCCAGCTCTGGAGACAGAAAGAAGCAGCTACAGTGTATGTGATCCCAAGTGGTCTAGAGGATAATTAGCTGATAAGGAAGGAAAGAAGGAAGGAAGAAGGAAGGAAGGAAGAAGGAAGGAAGGAAGGAAGGAAGGAAGGAAGGAAGGAAGGAAGGAAGGAAGGAAGGAAGGAAGGAAGGAAGGAAGGAAGGAAGGAAGGAAGGAAGGAAGGAAGGAAGGAAGGAAGGAAGGAAGGAAAGAAGGAAGGAAGGAAGGAAGGAAGGAAGGAAGGAAGGAAGGAAAGAAGGAAGGAAGGAAGGAAGGAAGGAAGGAAGGAAGGAAGGAAGGAAGGAAGGAAGGAAGGAAGGAAGGAAGGAAGGAAGGAAGGAAGGAAGGAAAGGAACATTTATTAAGTACCTATTATGTGCCAGACACTGCTAAAGATTTTATAAATATTATCTCATTTAAATCCTCACAACAGCCTTGGGAAGTAAGTTCAATTATCTTCATTTTACAGTTGAGGAAACTGAGGCAAACAAGTACTTTGCTAAGAAACACATAGCTTTTAAAACTGAGGATGAATTGAACCCAGATCCTCCAGACTCCAGGCTCAGCACTCTATTCACTGCATTACCTAACTACCTGAAGAGTGTAACCCCTAACAGCAGAGAAAAGAGTCAACTATAGATTCAAGAGAAAGTTCTGAAAGTTGAGAATCAAGTTCTGAAAGTCCAACCAACTAAGAGACCCAGATCAAAGACACTACAAAAAGAGAGGACCCAGAGTACCAAAGTGCCAGAGGCATCGGTGGTCTTGACCACATGCTTTCTCTACAGTATGCTTCACAACCAATAAATTCATGCAGTTTGTGCCCACTCTTCCTAGCATTACTCTTCATCTTTGTGGGGCAGTAAGCCCAAGGTTTATAGGGGGGATGTTTTATTGGTGCTATTATTACCATTTTTTCTTAGGAAACATAAAATTTTAGGCTACAGCTTTGAGAGTAGGAACCCACAGAATTTCTTTGAACCTTAGTGAGTAACCCTCCTGGCAACGCAATCTACAATCTTCCAGCATATGCACTACTGGGGATGGCGTCTTCAGAGGCAGCGTTACAACCACTGCCAGTTATCCAGCAGGAACTGAGCAACTTTGACATGAAGTAACGGCGATTTAATAAGTTTAAAAATGTGCAGGCTATTCTTCCATTGTTTTAAGAAGCGCAGTGTTTTTTAACCTCTAGTTCCTTCCAGCTGCTGAGTCCACTGCCTTCCCATTTGTATAACATAAACATGAGAACCCAAACCCAAAGTTTAAGTTATCTTCCTTTTCGGTGAACAATGGTTAGAATATGAGTTGGTAGGATTTTCAGGAAAGCCAACTGATGGATATTTTTAGAATTTCTATCAAGTCCAGGTAATTGCTCAATTTTATGTTTTTATGGTATTAAGATTCTTTGAAGTAATCAGAACTTGGATTATTATTTGGCTAGCTCTTTGCACCTTAAGTATCATAGAAAATCAATAGATAATGAATGATGGTTTGCCTTTGCCTGGTGCTTCTAATACAGCCTTTTATTTTATTTGTATTGACTAATCTATAAGGCAGATAGGCCTGGTATTGTTGGTATCAGTTTTCCAGATGAGTAAATTGAGAACTAGTATGTTTGTGAACTTCCTGTGGTCACAGAACTAGAACTTGGATAGGTCCCCGTGGCCTTCTAAC